>NC_091347.1:8093441-8173441 GCF_038502225.1 Cherax quadricarinatus | reverse complement strand
AGAGAGAGGGTTGGGTAGATTGCATTTTCCTAGACTGCAGGAAGGCCTTTGACACAGTTCCCCACAAGAGATTAGTGCAGAAGCTGGAGGATCAGGCACACGTAAAAGGAAGGGCACTGCAATGGATAAGGGAATACCTCACAGGGAGGCAGCAACGAGTCATGGTACGTGAAGAGGTATCACAGTGGGCGCCTGTTACGAGCGGGGTCCCACAGGGGTCAGTTCTAGGACCAGTGCTATTTTTGATATATGTGAACGACATGATGGAAGGAATAGACTCTGAAGTGTCCCTGTTCGCAGATGACGTGAAGTTGATGAGAAGAATTAAATCGGACGAGGATGAGGCAGGACTGCAAAGAGACCTGGAGAGGCTGGACATGTGGTCCAGTAACTGGCTCCTCGAATTCAATCCAGCCAAATGCAAAGTCATGAAGATTGGGGAGGGGCAAAGAAGACCGCAGACAGAATATAGGCTAGGTGGACAAAGACTACAGACCTCACTCAGGGAGAAAGACCTTGGGGTGACCATAACACCGAGCACATCACCGGAGGCACACATCAACCAAATAACCGCTGCAGCATACGGGCGCCTGGCAAACCTGAGAATAGCGTTCCGATACCTTAATAAGGAATCGTTCAAGACACTGTACACTGTGTATGTTAGACCCATACTGGAGTATGCAGCACCAGTCTGGAACCCACACCTGGTCAAGCACGTCAAGAAGTTAGAGAAAGTACAAAGGTTTGCAACAAGGCTAGTCCCAGAGCTCAAGGGAATGTCGTACGAGGAAAGGTTAAGGGAAATCGGACTGACGACACTGGAGGACAGAAGGGTCAGGGGAGACATGATAACGACATACAAGATACTGCGGGGAATAGACAAGGTGGACAGAGATAGGATGTTCCAGAGAGGGGACACAGGGACAAGGGGTCACAACTGGAAGCTGAAGACTCAGACGAGTCACAGGGACGTTAGGAAGTATTTCTTCAGTCATAGAGTTGTCAGCAAGTGGAATAGCCTAGCAAGTGAAGTAGTGGAGGCAGGAACCATACATAGTTTTAAGAAGAGGTATGACAAAGCTCAGGAAGCAGAGAGAGAGAGGATCCAGTAGCGATCAGTGAAGAGGCGGGGCCAGGAGCTGAGTCTCGACCCCTGCAACCACAATTAGGTGAGTACAATTAGGTGAGTACACACACACACACACACACACACACATCTACACACACACACACACACACACACATCTACACACACACACACACATCTACACACACACACACACCTACACACACACACACCTACACACACACACACCTACACACACACACACATCTACACACACACATCTACACACACACACACACATCTACACACACACACACACACACACACACACACACACACCTACACACACACAACAGAGAAATCAGCTTCGTCCCCATGTACCAACACTCTCCCATTCATAGTTAATACTGCTTCTACCAGCATGTTGCCTAGAGACCATCATTTGAGTTATCTCAGGTGTAAATGCTACCTGCCATCGGTTTCCCATGGCTGATATAGCTCTCTCTCTCTCTCTCTCTCTCTCTCTCTCTCTCTCTCTCTCTCTCTCTCTCTCTCTCTCTCTCTCTCTCTCTCTCTCTCTCTCTCTGTGTGTATGTGCAGCAGTTTAGAACCTACACCTGGTTAAGAACGTTAAGAAATTAGAGAAAGTGAAAAGGTTTACAAGAAGACTAGTTCCAGAGCTAAGGGGACTGTACTACGAAGAAAGGTGAAAGGAAACTGGCCCGAAGACACTGGCGGAGAGGAGGGTTAGGGGAGACACGATAACGACACACAAAATACTGAGAGGAATTGACAAGGTGGACAAAGACGGGATGTTCCAGAGATGGGACACAGAAACAAGGGGTAACAGTTGGAGGAAGTATATCTTAAGTTATGCAGTTGTCAGTAAGTAGAATAGTCTGGCAAGTGACGTAGTGGAAGCAGGAACCATACATAGTTTTAAGACGAGGTTTGATAAAGCTCATGGAGCAGGGAGAGAGAGAGAGAGAGGACCTAGTAGCGATGAGTGAAGAGGCAACCACAAATAGGTGAGAAGACACACGCATACACACACACACCTTCACATACACGCACCTACACACACACGCACCTACACACACACAAAGCGATGTCAGGAAGACAGCAGCAAGTCATGGTACGTGGCGAGGTGTAAGAGTGGGCGCCTGTGACGGGCGGGGTTTCACAGGGGTCGTTCCTAGGACCGGTGCTGTTTCTGGTATTTGTGAACGACATCACCAAAGGAATAGACTCAGAAGTGTCACTGCACATGATGTGAAGTTGATGAGAAGAATTCTATCGGACGAGTACCAGGGCTCTGGACAGGCTGCAGGCCTGGTCCAGCAACTGGTTTCTGTAGTTCAATCCCACCAAGTGCAAAGCCATGAAGATTAGGGAAGGGCAAAGAAGACCGCAGTCGGAGTACAGTCTAGGGCGCCATAGACTACAAACCTCACTAAAGGAAAAGGATCTTGGGGTGAGTTTAAAACCGGGCACACCTTCTGAGGCGCACATCAACCAAATAACTGCTGCAGCATACGGGCGCCTAGCATACCTAAGAAGAGCATTCCGACTAATTAATAAGGAATCGTTCAAGACTCTGTACACTGTGTACGTTAGGCCTATGTTGGAGTATGCAACACCAGTTTGGAACCCACGCCTAGCCAAGCATGTAAAGAAACTAGAGAAAGTGCAAAGGTTTGGAACAAGAGATGTCCCGGAGCTAAGGGGTATGTCCTACGAGGAGAGGTTAAAGGAGATAGACCTGATGACACTGGAGAGATAGGGATGATATGATAACGAAATATAAAATACTGAGAGGAATCGAAAAAGTGGGCAGAGACAGGATGTTCCAGAGATGGGATACAGCAACATGGGGTCACGGTTGGAAGTTGAAGACGCAGATAAATCACAGGGATGCTAGGAAGTATTTCTTTAGTCACAGAGTTGTCAGGAAGTGGAAGTCTGGGAAGTGCTGTAGTAGAGGCAGGATCCATACATCGTTTTAAGAAGAGGTATGATAAAGCTCATGGAGCAGGAAGAGGCGGGGCCACACACACACAACTTCATACTCTCTTGCTTCCTAAACCTCGATCAAGGAGAAAATATAATCACTTATGCAGGCATCATAAAATCTCAGGTGGCAGCTATGAAGCGAATTTTTCAACGTGGAATGACACGAGACAGTCGAGGGAGAGATAGGGAGGATTCTCTATTTTAGATTTGGGGTCCTAAATAAAACTTTTATCATACACCTATTTTTTTTCAGGCTTGTGTGTGTTTGTGTGTGTTTGTGTGTGTGTGTGTGTGTGTGTGTGTGAATTTAATTTTGAGTGAAAATGTGGCATCCAGATTTTAAGCCTGTTGAAAACACAATTGTCAATAAAGGTTTATGTAAAAAGTTCACGACCAGTCAGGAATACGAAATTTAAGTCAATTCTGTGCTTATATTTACTGAAATACGCACAAGTCGTTGTATATGGAATATCCTTATTGTTGAAGGTCAGTCGGTCACTTGCTCGAGTTCCAGGCTTCCCGACTGTTCATTGGTCACAAAAACTGCTATCACCTGTTACGAACACTGTAATCCCTAAAATTAGTAAACGTCCAGTATATCTATACTAAGACACACCTCTGTGTGTATAATCTTGTATAGAGAGAGAGAGAGAGAGAGAGAGAGAGAGAGAGAGAGAGAGAGAGAGAGAGAGAGAGAGAGAGAGACCGAGACCACTGTGTATATATTAAAGTTTTTCTGAGAGACGTTTATTGGCTATGTTTATCCAATTTCTCTGTGACAGTTATTGTTTGTGTAGGAAAGTTTTCCTGAGAGCAATGATGCCGGGATTTTTATCGTGCGCCTAGTCTGTAGTTCTCACCCGTAATGCTATGCATAGTATAAGTGGCTTTGGCATGCTGCTCTTATCTGTATTTTTTGTACCTCTGTATGTGTGCTCAAATTTTAAATAAATAAATAAATAAATTGTGTTCCTTTACGTACTTAGCGCTATGCTATGGACGTTCGGGTGAGAAATATTATGTTCGATATACACTCATTGCTATTTGAGGTACACCTTTCTAGTACTGGGTAAGGCCTGCCTTTGCCCCCGTAACAGCCTGAATTCTTTGTGGCATATATCAAAAAAAGGTGTTGGAAACATTCCTTAGAGATCCTGGCCCCTGTTGGCATGATAACATCACGCATTTGTTGCAGATTTATTGGCTGAATATTCATTCTGCGAATCTCTCGTTGCACCACATTCCAGAGGTGTACATCAAAATCCAACAACCTGCTATATGTCGCAGCAGAAATCACGATTCGTCAGGCCTGGCAACGATTTCTTCAACTGTCCAGTTGTTTTGCTGAGCCTGTGCCCACTGTAGCTTCAGTTTCCTGTTCTTACCTGGTTACCTGGAGGGTATTCCGGGGATCAACGCCCCCGCGGCCCGGTCCATGACCAGGCCTCACGGTGGATCAGGGCCTGATCAACCAGGCTGTTACTGCTGACCGCACGCAGTCCAACGTACGAGCCACAGCCCGGCTGATCCGGCACTGACTTTAGGTATCTGTCCAGCTCTCTTGAAGGCAGCCAGGGGTTTATTGGTAATTCCCCTAATGCTTGATGGGAGGCTGTTGAACAGTCTTGGGCCCCGGACACTTATGGTGTTTTCTCTTAGTGTACCAATGGCGCCCCTACTTTTAATTGGGGGCATTTTGCATCGCCTGCCCAGTCTTTTACTTTCGTAGGGAGTGGTTTCTGTGTGCAGATTTGGGACCATTCCTTCCAGGATTTTCCAAGTGTAGATTATGATATATATCTCCCTCCTGCGTTCCAACGAGTACAAGTCAAGTGCTTCCAAGCGTTCCCAGTAGTTAAGGTGCTTGATAGAACTTATACGTGCAGTAAAGGATCTCTGTACACTAGATCTGCAATTTCACCTGCTTTGAATGGAGATGTTAATGTACAGCAGTATTCCAGCCTAGAGAGAACAAGTGACTTGAAAAGGATCATCATTGGCTGGGCATCTCTCGTTTTGAACGTCCTCATTATCCATCTTATCATTTTCTTTGCACTTGTGATCGTGGCACTGTTGTGATCCTTGAAAGTGAGATCCTCGAAAGTGAGATCCTCGAAAGTGAGATCCTCAGACATTACTACTCCCAGGTCCCTTACATTATTTTTCCGCTCTATTGTATGGCCAGTTTTCCATAACGGAGTAGTTGGAATTTGTCCTCATTGAACATATTGTTTTCCGTTGCCCACTGGAAAACTTTGTTTATATCTTCTTGGAGGTTAACTGCGTCAGCAGATAACAGCCTCATGCAGATCCTAGTATCATCCGCAAAGGATGATACGGTGCTGTGGTGTATATCTCTGTTTATGTCTGATATGAGGATGAGGAATAAGATGGGGGCGAGTACTGTGCCTTGTGGAACAGAGCTCTTCACTATGGCAGCCTCCGATTTAATTCTATTGACCACTACTCTTTGTGTTCGATTTGTTAGGAAGTTGAAGATCCATCTCCCCACTTTCCCAGTTATTCCTTTAGCAAGTATTTTGTGAGCTATTACGCCATGATTGCATTTGTCAAATGCTTTTGCAAAGTCTGTGTATATTACATCTGCATTCTGATTTTCTTCCAGTGCATCCAAGGCTATATCATAGTGATCCAGTAGTTGTGAGAGGCAGGAGCGACCTGCCCTGAACCCATGTTGCCCTGGATTGTGCAGATTTTGGGAATCCAGGTGATTTGCAATCCTGCTTCTTAGCACTCTTTCAAAGATTTTTATGATGTGGGACGTCAGAGCTATTGGTCTATATTTCTTAGCTAATGCTTTGCTGCCACCTTTATGGAGTGGGGCTATATCCGTTGTTTTAAGTGACTGTGGAAATTCCCCCATGTCTAAGCTCCTCCTCCATAGTGTACTTAGGGCACGCGAGAGGGGTTTCTTGCAGTTCTTAATGAATACAGAGTTCCACGAGTCTGGGCCCGGGGCTGAGTGCATGGGTATGTTGTCAATGGCTTTTTCGAAGTCTATCGGAGTTAGGGTAATGTCGGAAATCTGGCATTCATTTATGGAGTTTTGAGGCTCATTCATGAAGAAATCATTTGGGTCGTCGATCCTCAGACTGATTAGTAGCTCACTAAACACAGAGTCGTACCGGGATTTCAGTATTTCACTCATTTCATTGTTGTCATCTGTGTAAGTCCCATCCTGTCTGAGTAAGGGCCCGATACTAGATGTGGTATTTGCCTTGTTTTTGGCATATGAAAAGAAATATTTCGAATTTTTCAATTTAACTAATAGCTTTAAGCTCCTCCTGTTTCTCCTGGTTTCTGTAAGTCATTTAACTTAAGTTCGATAGTTTCCACTTCCCTGGTCAGCACCTCCTTTCGTGTATCAGATATTCTAGCACTCCTGAGGAGCTCAGTGACTCTTCGTCGTCTTCTGTAGAGGGAGCATCTTTCTCCAGGTTACTCCTGCTCTTCTTAGGGGAATATGCCTAGAACATGCTTCAACTGCCAGGAAGTTGATCCTTTCAAGGCACTGGTTTGGATCCATGTCATTTAAGATATCTTCCCAACATGTTTCATTTAGGACATGGTTTACCTGATCCCAGTTGATGTTCTTGTTGTTGAAGTTGTATTTTGTGAAGACACCTTCACAGGTACATGAATTCTGCTGATCAGGACCCCTATGCATGTACGTCTGGACTTCGATTAGGTTGTGATCGGAATTAGTTGTTTTTGATATTCTTATGTCTCTTATCAGGTCCTCATTATTTGTGAAGATAAGGTCAAGTGTGTTTTCTAGTCTTGTTGGCTCCACTATCTGCTGGCTTAAGGTGTGTTATTTGCAGAGACTTAGTAGCTCATGTGTGTGACCTTTCATCTGCGCTACCTCCCGGGATTGTTTCAGCTATAACATTATTTGCTACATTCTTCCATTTTGTATGCCTTAGGTTGAAATCACCAAGCAGTAAGATGTTTGGGGATGGAGCTGGAAGGTTTTCCAAACAGTAATCAGTTTTCAGTAGCTGTTCCTTGAACTGTTGGGAGGTTGCATCTGGTGGCTTATATACAACCACAATGACTAGGTTTTGGTTCTCGATCTTTATTGATAGAACTTCAACTACCTCATTTGTGGTATTCAGCAACTCCATGAAGATGAGGGACTCTTTGACTTACAGGCCAACCCCCCATCCCTTGTTGCCTGTTCATTCTATCGCATCTGTAACCACTGTATCCACTTATCCATATTTCACTGTCAAAGTGATTCTTAGCTGACATGAGTTAAACCCACTGTGGTTTGTTTTAACCAATGCACTTCAGGGTTCAATGGATTATGCATTCCAAGATGCTCTTCTGCATACCATTATTGTAATGCATAATTGAGTTACTCCCACCTTCCTTTCAGTTTGAACCGTTCTGGCCTTCTCCTCTGACCACTTTCATTAACAAGGCGTTTTTCTCCCACAGAGCTGCTGCTCACTGGCTGTTTTGTTTCTCACATCATTCTCTATTAACTCTAAGAGACTGATTTGTGTGTAAAGCCCAGAATACCATCAGCAGTTTAAGATACTCAAAGCACTCCGTCGAGCACCAACCATCATTCCACGGTCCAAAGTCACTTAAATCACATATCTTCTCCATTCTGTTGTTCAATCTAAACAACTCATCTTTTCGACCATGTCTGCATGCTTTTAGGTACTGAGGTGCTGCTATGTGATCGGCTGATTAGATATTGGCATTAACGAGCATTTGTACAGGTGTACCTAATAAAGTGGCCATTGAGTGTGTGTTTGCATTTGTACATTATGGTATGTGTACATAACAGTTTTCTAAGACTGGCTGCGCATATAAGATGCTACAGACGAAAGCATTAAGATCGTTTGTGTATATGGCCTTGTGTATTAAAACATGGTGTTCACAGTTTTCCAAGGTTATCAGCACAAGATTATCCTACAGAGGGAGACACGGAATATAGAAGAATGTGTAATTATGTATGTGTGTGTGTGTGTGTGTGTGTGTGTGTGTGAGAGAGAGAGAGAAAGAGAGGGGGAGAGAGAGAGGAGGGGAGAGAGCGGGTGAAGGAGAGAGAGAGAGAGAGAGAGAGAGAGAGAGAGAGAGAGAGAGAAGGGAAAATTATTTCTACACTGCTATTAGATTTCCAAATCGGAATCCTTTTAGGACTCTGCAAATGATTCGTGAACGAGGGATGGAAAATTGAAGGATTTTTTTTTTTTACCCAAGGACTTCTTAGCTTCGGGCTGGACGCGGGGAGTAGGAGGAACATGAAGGAAATGAACAGGAGAGAGAGGAAGAGAAAGAGGAAGATAGTGAAAATAATGGAAGACCTGTTAGGGGAGTCTACACAAGGCGTTAAACATTCCAGAATGATTCAAGTATTGCTGATACCGGTATCACCAAACCTGTTTTAAACATTCCCCTCACGTTCACCCCCTCCCCTTCCCCCACTGCCACACTTCCCCTTCCCTCACTGTGTAACGGAGTAAATAAAGTCATTGTTTGGTGAGGTAATGACGTCAATGAGGAGCAGTTGTTCACATTATGAAGGAATAACGACGTCACAGGAGGGGGTACTGACGTCATTGGAGCAGCTCATTGTGTAGGGATAATGACGCCACTGTTATGGAGCAATGACGTCACTGTGTGACTAGTTAATGACGTCACTGGTGCAGTTGACACTGTAACTGTGCTATTACTTGCACCACCACTTACATCACTTGCATCACAACCTATATCACTTGCACCACCTACATAAGCTTGTACTACCTATATCACTTCCACTGTCTACACATCACTTGCACCACCGTCTACAATTGCAACACCACTTGCACCACCACCTGCGCCATCATTTGCATCACTTGCACCACCGTCTACAATTGCAACAACACTTGCACCACCACCTGCGCCATCACTTGCATTACCACAAGACTGATGGACTGAACACATCGACTCCAGGCTGAGGGACTGATTACCTCATACTCCTCCTCTCCTTACGCATTCCTCTTTGTATTGGACTGATGAAGCCACTGTGTGGCGAAACGTTTCCTGAATAAAGATTCCCATATGCTGCATAAGTGTCTCAATCTTCAACTTATCCAACCTAAATTTGAAACTACCCAAAGTCCTAGCTTCAATAACCCAACTAGGTAGACTGTTCCACTCATCAACTACCCTATTTCCAAACCAATACTTTCCTATGTCCTTTCTAAATCTAAACTTATCTAATTTAAATCCATTACTGCGGGTTCTCTCTTGGAGAGATATCCTCAAGACCTTATTAATATCCCCTTCCACTTATACACTTCGATCAGGTCTCCCCTCATTCTTCGTCTAACAAGTGAATGTAACTTAAGAGTCTTCAATCTTTCTTCATAAGGAAGATTTCTAATGCTATGTATTAATTTAGTCATCCTACGCTGAATGTTTTCTAACGAATTTATGTCCATTCTGTAATATGGAGACCAGAATTGAGGTGCATAATCTAGGTGAGGCCTTACTAATGATGTATAAAGCTGCAGTATGACCTCTGGACTTGAGTTGCTTACACTTCTTGATATAAATCCCAGTAATCTATTTGCCTTATTACGTATGCTTAGGCATTGCTGTCTTGGTTTAAGGTTGCTGCTTACCATAATCCCCAAGTCCTTTTCGCAATCTGTATGGTTAAGTTCTACATTATTTAACTTATAAATGCTAGGGTTATGGACACTAACGAGCTTCAGAACCTTGCATTTATCTACATTGAACTGCATCTGCCACTTTTCTGACCAAGAGTAGAGTTTGTCTAAACCCTCCTGAAGTTCCATAACATCTACGTTTGAATCAATTATCCTACCTATCTTTGTGTCATCGGCGAATTTGCTCATATCACTAGTAATTCCTTCAAGATCATTGATATATATTATAAACAACAACGGGCCCAAGACTGATCCCTGTGGAACGCCACTTGTTACTGATCCCCACTCGGATTTAACCCCATTTATGGCCACACTGCTTCCTGTCTGTGAGCCATGATTCGATCCACGAGAGCACCCTTCCCCCAATGCCATGAGCTGCTACTTTCTTCAACAGTCTTTGGTGCGGAACTCTATCAAATGCCTTACTAAAATCTAAGTAAATAATATCAAATTCTTTATCGTGGTCAACAGCCTCAAAAGCTTTACTGAAGAAAGTTAATAAATTAGTTAGACAAGACCGGCCTCTTGTGAATCCATGCTGAGTATCATTAATCAAGCTATGCTTATCGAGATGGCTTCTTATAATCTCAGCTATAATTGACTCTAGTAATTTGCCTACAATTGAGGTCAGGCTTATTGGGCGGTAATTTGACGGTAACTTGTCCCCTGTTTTAAAAATAGGAATTACATTAGCCATCTTCCACATATCAGACACTACACCTGTTTGAAGAGATAAATTAAAAATATTAGTTAATGGTTCACAGACTTCCATTTTGCATTCCTTAAGAACCCTTGAAAAAACCTCATCAGGACCCGGCGACTTATTTTGCTTCAGTCGGTCTATCTGCTTCACAACCATTTCACTAGTGACTATGATGTTACATAATTTATCTTCTTCTGGCCCACTATAAAAATTAATTACCGGAATATTATTAGTGTCTTCCTGTGTAAAAAACGAGAGAAAATAATTATTTAAAATCGAGCACATTTCATTCTTTGTCAGTAAGATGCCCATAGTTATTTTTAAGGGGACCTATCTTATCTCTGACTTTTGTTCTATATACCTGGAAAAAACATTTTGGGCTAGTTTTAGAATCCCTAGCAACTTTAATTTCATAGTCCCTTTTAGCTTTTCTTATCCCCTTTTTAATGTCCCTCTTAATGTCAATATACTGATTCATAAGATGACCCTCGCCTCTATTGATACGCCTATAAATTCCTTTCTTATGCCCTAGTAGATATTTCAGCCTATTATTCATCCATTTTGGGTCATTTCTATTTGATCTAATTTCTTTATAAGGAATAAACGTTCTTTGAGCAGCATGTATAGTGTTCAGAAAACTGTCATATTGATAGCTCTCTTCGTTACCCCAGTCAACAGATGATAAGTGTTCTCTAAGCCCATCGTAATCTGCTAAGCGAAAATCTGGGACTGTTACTGAGTTATCCCTACTATCGTACTTCCATTCAATGCTAAATGTAATTGATTTGTGGTCGCTAGCACCGAGTTCCTCTGAAACTTCTAAATTATTAACAAGGGATTCATTGTTTGCCAAAACTAAGTCAAGCAGGTTATTACCCCTTGTAGGTTCAGTCACAAACTGCTTCAAAAAACAATCCTGAACTACTTCTAAGAAGTCGTATGATTCTAAATTCCCAGTCAAGAAATTCCAATCAATATGACTAAAGTTAGTCTCCTAGAATTACTACATTATCGTGCCTTGTGGCCCTAGCAATTTCCTCCCATAGTAGTCTCCCCTGGTCCCTATCTAAATTTGGGGGACGGTATATCACACCTAAAATTAATTTGTCATGCCCCTCTGAAAATTCTATCCAAACAGACTCTGTATGTGTTACTTCAGACTTAATACCTGTTTTTATGCAACAGTTCAAGCGATCTCGGACATACAATGCCACCCCACTCCCCTTCCCGACACTTCTATCTACTTGGAACAATTTAAAACCCTGAATGTGACATTCTGCAGGCATGTCCCGACTTTTTGAATTAAACCACGTCTCAGTAATGGTAAATACATCAATGTTACCTGCACTAGCAACTAGTCTCAACTCGTCCATCTTATTCCTAGCACTGCGACTATTTGTGTAATAAATATTTAAAGACCCTCCTCTCTCTTTACCCTTCCTGCTCCTTTCTGTTATTCCACTAAACCTATTACTGTCCTTGTCAATTAGTGCCACTGGCTTTCCAATATCCACCTCATTTTGCCTATTACTAGTTTTCCTAGTACTCATATTACTACCCTGCGACTTCACAGTTTTCCCGCCAAAACCCATACCACTAACTATTCCTAGCTTAAAGACCTAACAGCTCCCTCCACTGCGTTGGCCAGTGCTCCCACCCCACACCTAGATAAGTGAACCCCATCCTTGGTATACATGTTATTTCTGCCATAGAAGAGGTCCCAGTTGTCAATGAATGTTACCGCATTTTCCTTACAGTATTTGTCCAGCCAGCAATTGACACCAATTGCTCTGGACAACCATTCATTTCCAACTCCTCTCCTTGGCAAAATACCACATATGACAGGTTTCCCACCCTTCCTCCTAATTATCTCTATTGCTGACCTATACCTGCTAATCAGGTCCTCACTCCTACGTCTGCCAACATCGTTGCCTCCAGCACTGAGACAGATAATAGGATTGCTCCCATTACCTCTCATGATGTCATCCAGACGGCTAACAATATCCTTTATCCCAGCCCCAGGAAAACACACACTCTGCCTCCTACTCCTATCCTTCAAGCAGAATGCCCTATCCATGTACCTAACTTGGCTATCCCCAACAACAACAATGTTTTTACCTTCCTTGGCGTCGTCCTTCGTGATGCTCCCAGTAGTCGACTCACATTCGCCAGGTAGCATTACACCACTTGTAGAATTCGCCAAGACGTTCTCGATGGTCTTCGTTGGGGTTTCTAGGTACAGTGTTGCATGACGCAAAACAGCGGTACAGTGTTGCATGACGCAAAACAGCGGTGCAGTGTTGCATGACGCAAAACAGCGGTACAGTGTTGCATGACGCAACACAGCGGTACAGTGTTGCATGACGCAACACAGCGGTACAATGTTGAATGACGCAACACAGCGGTACAGTGTTGCATGACGCAACACAGCGGTACAGTGTTGCATGACGCAACACATCGGTACAGTGTTGCATGACTCAAAACAGTGGTACAGTGTTGCATGACGCAAAACAGTGGTACAGTGTTGCATGACGCAACACAGCGGTACAGTGTTGAATGACGCAACACAGCGGTACAGTGTTGCATGACTCAAAACAGGGGTACAGTGTTGCATGACTCAAAACAGCGGTACAGTGTTGCATGACGCAACACAGCGGTACAGTGTTGAATGACGCAACACAGCGGTACAGTGTTGCATGACGCAACACAGCGGTACAGTGTTGCATGACGCAACACATCGGTACAGTGTTGCATGACTCAAAACAGTGGTACAGTGTTGCATGACGCAAAACAGTGGTACAGTGTTGCATGACTCAAAACAGTGGTACAGTGTTGCATGACTCAAAACAGTGGTACAGTGTTGCATGACGCAAAACAGTGGTACAGTGTTGCATGACCCAAAACAGTGGTACAGTGTTGCATGACTCAAAACAGTGGTACAGTGTTACATGACTCAAAACAGCGGTACAGTGTTGCATGACGCTAAACAGCGGTACAGTGTTGCATGACGCAACACAGCGGTACAGTGTTGCATGACGCAACACAGTGGTGCAGTGTTGCATGACGCAACCCAGCCTTAAAGTGTTCCATGACTCAAAACAGCGGTACAGTGTTGCATGACTCAAAACAGTGGTACAGTGTTGCATGACTCAAAACAGCGGTACAGTGTTGCATGACTCAAAACAGCGGTACAGTGTTGCATGACTCAAAACAGTGGTACAGTGTTGCATGACTCAAAACAGCGGTACAGTGTTGCATGACTCAAAACAGTGGTACAGTGTTGCATGACCCTCACGGCCTTACTGCATTTCTAACACAATAATATATAACATTTCCAGTGAAAAATGTGAGCATTTGTTTTCTGGGTTGCTACGTATTAAAGCGAAATTAATTTTTTTAACGAGTTAATGACCTGGTTTTGCTGAGAACACCTTAAAAACTTTATTCTAATTTTGCTTGGAAAACCATGAAGAGTTTGTTCGATTTTTTTTTGTAACCAAAAAAATCGAATTATTTCATAACCGGTCTTGCTTCGTGTCTCAGACTTCAGATATCTTTTGGCACCCAGTCAATATTTACAGCATATTTGGGATCTAAACTCGAGGGGAGTTGGCCAAATCTACATGAGGTATGGCTGTGCCTGCTTGCTTCTCATCAGAATTGTTAAAAGCACACAAGATAATGGAGTTTACCTGGAGTTTACCTGGAGAGAGTTCCGGGGGTCAACGCCCCCGCGGCCCGGTCTGTGACCAGGCCTCCTGGTGGATCAGAGCCTGATCAACCAGGCTGTTGCTGCTGGCTGCACGCAAACCAACGTACGAGCCACAGCCCGGCTGGTCAGGAACCGACTTTAGGTGCTTGTCCAGTGCCAGCTTGAAGACTGCCAGGGGTCTGTTGGTAATCCCCCTTATGTATGCTGGGAGGCAGTTGAACAGTCTCGGGGCCCCTGACACTTATTGTATGGTCTCTTAACGTGCTAGTGACACCCCTGCTTTTCATTGGGGGGATGTTGCATCGTCTGCCAAGTCTTTTGCTTTCGTAGTGAGTGATTTTCGTGTGCAAGTTCGGTACTAGTCCCTCTAGGATTTTCCAGGTGTATATAATCATGTATCTCTCCCGCCTGCGTTCCAGGGAATACAGGTTCAGGAACCTCAAGCGCTCCCAGTAATTGAGGTGTTTTATCTCCGTTATGCGCGCCGTGAAGGTTCTCTGTACATTTTCTAGGTCAGCAATTTCACCTGCCTTGAAAGGTGCTGTTAGTGTGCAGCAATATTCCAGCCTAGATAGAACAAGTGACCTGAAGAGTGTCATCATGGGCTTGGCCTCCCTAGTTTTGAAGGTTCTCATTATCCATCCTGTCATTTTTCTAGCAGATGCGATTGATACAATGTTATGGTCCTTGAAGGTGAGATCCTCCGACATGATCACTCCCAGGTCTTTGACGTTGGTGTTTCGCTCTATTTTGTGGCCAGAATTTGTTTTGTACTCTGATGAAGATTTAATTTCCTCGTGTTTACCATATCTGAGTAATTGAAATTTCTCATCGTTGAACTTCATATTGTTTTCTGCAGCCCACTGAAAAATTTGGTTGATGTCCGCCTGGAGCCTTGCAGTGTCTGCAATGGAAGACACTGTCATGCAGATTCGGGTGTCATCTGCAAAGGAAGACACGGTGCTGTGGCTGACATCCTTGTCTATGTCGGATATGAGGATGAGGAACAAGATGGGAGCGAGTGCTGTGCCTTGTGGAACAGAGCTTTTCACCGTAGCTGCCTCGGACTTTACTCTGTTGACGACTACTCTCTGTGTTCTGTTAGTGAGGAAATTATAGATCCATCGACCGACTTTTCCTGTTATCCCTTTAGCACGCATTTTGTGCGCTATTACGCCATGGTCACACTTGTCGAAGGCTTTTGCAAAGTCTGTATATATTACATCAGCATTCTTTTTATCTTCTAGTGCATTTAGGACCTTGTCGTAGTGATCCAATAGTTGAGACAGACAGGAGCGACCTGTTCTAAACCCATGTTGCCCTGGGTTGTGTAACTGATGGGTTTCTAGATGGGTGGTGATCTTGCTTCTTAGGACCCTTTCAAAGATTTTTATGATATGGGATGTTAGTGCTATCGGTCTGTAGTTCTTTGCTGTTGCTTTACTGCCCCCTTTGTGGAGTGGGGCTATGTCTGTTGTTTTTAGTAACTGTGGGACGACCCCCGTGTCCATGCTCCCTCTCCATAGGATGGAAAAGGCTCAAGCATCGGACAAGCATCGCCTCACCCACCACTTGATGCGGCCGTCAGACGACACAAGTAAGAACCTAAGAATGAAGGGGAAGGACTGTAGCATCCCTGATGGTTCGTAGTAGACGGGTCCTCTGGGTCTCCACCCTTCTCACTCACATACTTTTCCATCCAATCTCATTGCTGCCCAAGAGCTTTCAATCACTTAACCTTTCTGCCACTCAGGTGCTTAACTGTGTAAGTTCATGTCTTCCTACCTAAGTTTACAGTAGGAGTGAGAAAGGTACCAGGATCGAAACGTTTTCAATAAAATGTCAAAGTGTGTGCAGTTTACGTATTTTTCTGTTTTATTTCTACTAATATCCTAATAACCCTCATCCCCACGGCAGGTTCATTTTAAATCACATTCTTCTAGAATTAATCCACCTCTACAGTAGCTGGTTTACATATCTCCTCGAAGTAAACTTTATAACTTAAGATACAGTTATAGGAAGGACTTTACCTGTCATAATTGAGAAGGTACATTTAATAACATCCTCCATCTCTGAGGTTTGAGAGTCCTTATCTAGTGAGATTTAAGTGTTGCCTTACTCTTCGCTTTTCTCTATTGCAAAGTTTTCCTGACATTGTTGTGATATACGCATCTGACAGTAAATTGTTTATGTATATGAGAGGAAACACAAATTGTGATACTAGATGATTCCAATAGTTTGAGAACTTTAGATTTCTCTCACTCAGTTTTTTTCTTCTGCATCAATTACAGTAATATATATATTACGAACACAAGTGTCTTTTGAGTGGCCTGTGCACCTATTCGTAAGCGAGTCAGCAAGATAACCAATTTAGCAATGTAATGATGAGCAAAAGACAGCAGAAAATAACGTTTAAATATATTTTCCTTCAATGATGCATGCGGTAGCATGTACAGTGTATGCAGAGTAAATTCAGAAAGTACGTATAATGAGACAACTTGCCAGCAGACACGCTGAAATGTCCTCGACTAGACATAGAGGTTTGTAGATGAATGGTTCAGAGAACCGACATGTTGATAAATTAGACACATGTGCAACTCTTGGGTATCTTTATTGAGGAAACGTTTCGCCACACAGTGGCTTCATCAGTCCATACAAAGGAGAATCTTGAAGAACATGAGGAGAATGAGGTAATCAGTCCCTCAACCTTGAGTCGATGTGGTCAGTCCATCAATCTTGAATAGAATACGGCATACGTGCGGGCACGACCTACTTCAACATTGAACAAATGTTACACGACCTATGACTGCTGCACCTCTCCTGCCAGCGGTTTATAAGCTCCTTCTCAGCACGTATGCCGTATTCTATTCAAGATTGATGGACTGACCACATCGACTCAAGGTTGAGGGACTGATTACCTCATTCTCCTCATGTTCTTCAAGATTCTCCTTTGTATGGACTGATGAAGCCACTGTGTGGCGAAACGTTTCCTCAATAAAGATACCCAAGAGTTGCACATGTGTCTAATTTATAGACATAGAGGTAATTCAACGAGTCCCCTGACGCTTCTTCACAGAACTCGCTAGTTTTTTTGTAATTGGCTGGGAGAACCGAGTAATTAGCATAGCAGTGGAGCCCCGACTGCTACACTCTGAACTGCCAGTTTACTTATCGGGAGGGCATGCCTATATATAACTAACAGCCTATATGGCTGTGTGACATTCGTCGAATTAATTGCAATGTATTCTTCGCATGCCACAAGCACACAAGAGTTGAAACGTGAACATAGATAAGAGTAAAGTGATGAGGGTATCAAACGCTTTAGATAGAGAAAAACTGGGTATCACATTAGAGGGAGGGAGTATGGAAGAAGTGAATGTGTTAAGATATTTGGGAGTTGACTTATCAGCAGATGGGTTTATGAAGGATGAGTGGTGCTTTGCGGTATCTGTGGAGATAAAACACGTTATTCAAGGAGCCAAAGGAGGGAATGTACGATTGTATAGTGGTACCAACACTCTTATATGGGTGTGAAGCTTGAGTTGTACATGCTGCAGCAAAGAGGAGGCTGGAGGCAATGGAGATGTGGTGTAAATATTACGCAGAGAATTCGTAGTGTGGAAATTAGAAGGTGTGGAGTTAATAAAAGTATTAGTCAGAGGGCTAAAGACGGGTTATTGATGTGGTTTGGTCATTTACAAAGGGTGGAACAAAGTAGAATGACTTGGAGAGCGTATAATTCTGTAGAGGAAGGAAGGCGGGGCAGGAGTCATCTTAGAAAATGTTGGAGGGACGGGGTAAAGGAGGTTTTGTGTGCGAGGGGCTTGGTTGAATAATGAGAGTTTTTTACCTACCTTTTGGGTGACCCTGCCTCGCTGTGACACGGCCAATGTGTTTTGTAATATATATATATATATATATATATATATATATATATATATATATATATATATATATATATATATATATATATATATATATATATAAAGATTTTGTTCGAGTTTTTAACCAGGAGAGTCTGTCGCCAACGAGGATAATAATAATGTTTATTTTCACAGGTACATGTACAAGGTATACAGTCCTAGCTGACATCAGTGACATACTAATATATAGAAAGCCGCTTGTTATTCAGAGCATTTCTGGCAAATTAGGTCAGTTTTGTCCCAGGATGCGACCCCCACCAGTCGACTAACACTCAAGCACATACTACCAGAAAATTGGGACAGTAGGTATAAGGAAACATTCTCAATGTTTCCATTTGTGCCGGTGGTCGAAACACGGACACTGTGTGTGTGAAAACTGAGTGAAATTAACCGTTTCTCCTCTAAGGTCATCATGTCCCTGAAATGCATAACAAAAAGTTAGTAATACAAAATTAAAATTTGTTTCAACTTTTCTATTGAATTTGCAATAAAAATTACCTAAATCCATTTTACCGAACTTTTGACTTCTACTCTTAGAGGAAAAAAATGATCGAATACACTTTTAGCTTTCGTAATTAAATTTTGCTTCAAAAAAAAGTATATTCTGATGAAAAAATTACCTCCATTTAAAAAATGAGAGACCAGATGTAGTTTATTATAGCAGCAGTCTTGGATAGTGACTCCTGACGCACTTAACACTCGTTTTTCTTGACAAACCATTCACATCAGTAAATCCTTCATATTTTTAACCCAGTGAATTGGTCGTTAATTCTTATGATTTTATGCTAGTATTATTCAAGTCTCCCAACTCAGGCTTAGAGACTTCATTACGTCTCGTTAGAAACCCATTCTGACGGGGAAAGATAACTGGCTTTAGTTTCCAGTATGTAATTGTCATACAGTAGGGCAGCAGCACCGCTGTCATATCAGCATCATGACTCACGAAATTGTAATGACATGATTGCAAACAAACTATACCACGGGTGGGGATAGAATCCGCAATCGAAGTGTCATAAAACTCCAGACCGACGCGTTAGCCATTGGGCCAGCTAACCACAATAAGATTCATCCAACTATATCTAGTTGGATGAATCTTGTTGTAGCCTGCTGGTCCAGTGGCTAACGCGTCGGTCTGGAGTTTTATGACACTTCGATCGCGGGTTCTAACCCCGCCCGTGGTATAGTTTATATCAGCATCATATCAGCGTATGTTTCCTTAGCTTTGATATGATGAGCATCTAGTACAGCCAGGTGGCTTTCATACAGCAAAGCAAATATAACCAAGACAATGATGATACTCTTCAAGCCACTTGTTCTCTGTACCCTGGAACATTGCTGTACTCTTACAGCTCCGTTCAAAACATGCAATTGCAGACCTGGAGAATGTACAGAGAACATTTCTCACATGAATTCAGTCAAGCAATTAAATTATTGGGAAAGTTTGAACTCTCCCGATCTATATTACTTGGAACGAAAGCGAGAATGATGCATAATGTACACCTGGAAAATTCTAGAGGGACTGGGCACACAAATTATTCCCTATGAAAGTATGAGGCTCGACAGACGGTGCAAATTACTCCCAGTGGAAAACAGGAGTGTAAAAAGTACACTAAGAAAAAAACTCGAAGTGTGAAGGGACCAAGACTTTTCAGTACCTCCCTTCAAAGCGAGAACGTGATAAGCTCCTAAACTTAGCTCTTAATCAGAGGGCCATGTGTCGGACTTCGTGCAACTAGCAGGCCTCCCGGCAGGTAGTTCAGACCTGCCGGGACGCCTGGTCATGTACAAGGCGTCAGGGTCGTTGATCCTCGAAACACACTCCAGGTAGAGTAGAGTAGATCCAGACTTTCATTTCAAAGAATTAATACATCCAGACTTTCATTCGTCTGAGCTAATAACCCAGAGTTCCTTTCAGCAGAGTGAATGAAGTCTGACTATCAGTAGAACAAATGATAGTAATTTCCACTCTCCGTGCGTAACATCTACTCTCCGTGCATAACATCTACTCTCCGTACGTAACATCTACTCTATCTGCGTAACATCTACTCTCCGTGCGTAACATCTACTCTCCGTGCGTAACATCTACTCTCCGTGCGTAACATCTACTCTCCCTGCGTAACATCTACTCTATCTGCGTAACATCTACTCTCCGTGCGTAACATCTACTCTCCCTGCGTAACATCTACTGACTCTTCACTCATGTCTGATATAAAGTGATATCGGACAACTCTCTTTAATTTCCTTGACAAAAATTAATCTAAATCTTAGTAAGGTTTCAAATAAAATCTCTAAATTTATTCAGTAATTTATGCTCTGAAAAAAAACTGCATCAGCAGCATAATTACATAAGAATTAGGCGTTCTGTGTTATTAATTATAAACATAAATATTATTAGTTATTGTGCAGTTTCCTGCAGAGGAAAATACTTAAGGTCTTTCCTGACATAAAGTGTTTTATTTCTTACCTCAGAGAGACTTGTAGCTGAGTGAATACTGAGATGTGTATACCTGGCTGGTTATCCTTTCTTACCCCCCTTCCCTGTATACCAGGTTGATGCTCTCCTCTTCCCTGTATAACAGGTTGATGCTCCTCCCCTTCCCTATATACCAGGTTGATGCTCTCCTCTTCCCTGTATAACAGGTTGATGCTCCCCCCCCCTTCCCTGTATACCAGGTTGATGCTCTCCTCTTCCCTGTATAACAGGTTGATGCTCCCCCTTCCCTGTATACCAGGTTGATGCTCTCCTCTTCCCTGTATAACAGGTTGATGCTCCCCCCTTCCCTGTATACCAGGTTGATGCTTCCTCCCTTCCCTGTATACCAGGTTGATGCTCTCCTCTTCCCTGTATACCAGGTTGATGCTCCCCCCCTTCCCTGTATACCAGGTTGATGCTTCCCCCCTTCCCTGTATACCAGGTTGATGCTCCCCCCCCTTCCCTGTATACCAGGTTGATGCTCCCCCCTTCCCTGTATACCAGGTTGATGCTCTCCCCCTTCCCTGTATACCAGGTTGATGCTCCCCCCTTCCCTGTATACCAGGTTGATGCTCTCCCCTTCCCTGTATACCAGGTTGATGCTCTCCCCCTTCCCTGTATACCAGGTTGATGCTCCCCCCTTCCCTGTATACCAGGTTGATGCTCTCCCCTTCCCTGTATACCAGGTTGATGCTCTCCCCTTCCCTGTATACCAGGTTGATGCTCTCCCCTTCCCTGTATACCAGGTTGATGCTTGCCCCCCTTCCCTGTATACCAGGTTGATGCTCTCCCCTTCCCTGTATACCAGGTTGATGCTCTCCCCTTCCCTGTATACCAGGTTGATGTTTCCCCCCCTTCCCTGTATACCAGGTTGATGCTCTCCCCTTCCCTGTATACCAGGTTGATGCTCTCCCCTTCCCTGTATACCAGGTTGATGCTCTCCCCTTCCCTGTATACCAGGTTGATGCTCTCCCCTTCCCTGTATACCAGGTTGATGCTCTCCCCTTTCCTGTATACCAGGTTGATGCTTCCCCCCCTTCCCTGTATACCAGGTTGATGCTCTCCCCTTCCCTGTATACCAGGTTGATGCTCTCCCCTTCCCTGTATACCAGGTTGATGCTCTCCCCCTTCCCTGTATACCAGGTTGATGCTCTCCCCTTCCCTGTATACCAGGTTGATGCTCTCCCCTTCCCTGTATACCAGGTTGATGCTCTCCCCTTCCCTGTATACCAGGTTGATGCTCTCCCCTTCCCTGTATACCAGGTTGATGCTCTCCCCTTCCCTGTATACCAGGTTGATGCTCTCCCCTTCCCTGTATACCAGGTTGATGCTCTCCCCTTCCCTGTATACCAGGTTGATGCTCCCCCCTTCCCTGTATACCAGGTTGATGCTCTCCCCTTCCCTGTATACCAGGTTGATGCTCCCCCCTTCCCTGTATACCAGGTTGATGCTCTCCCCTTCCCTGTATACCAGGTTGATGCTCCCCCCTTCCCTGTATACCAGGTTGATGCTCTCCCCTTCCCTGTATACCAGGTTGATGCTCCCCCCTTCCCTGTATACCAGGTTGATGCTCTCCCCTTCCCTGTATACCAGGTTGATGCTTCCCCCCCTTCCGTGTATACCAGGTTGATGCTCCTCCCCTTCCCTGTATACCAGGTTGATGCTCCTCCCCTTCCCTGTATACCAGGTTGATGCTTCCCCCCCTTCCGTGTATACCAGGTTGATGCTCTCCCCTCTTCCCTGTATAACAGGTTGATGCTCCTCCCCTTCCCTGTATACCAGGTTGATGCTCCCCCCCTTCCCTGTATACCAGGTTGATGCTCCTCCCCTTCCCTGTATACCAGGTTGATGCTCCCCCCCTTCCCTGTATACCAGGTTGATGCTCTCCCCTTCCCTGTATACCAGGTTGATGCTCCCCCCTTCCCTGTATACCAGGTTGATGCTCTCCCCTTCCCTGTATACCAGGTTGATGCTCTCCCCTTCCCTGTATACCAGGTTGATGCTCTCCCCTTCCCTGTATACCAGGTTGATGCTTCCCCCCCTTCCGTGTATACCAGGTTGATGCTCCTCCCCTTCCCTGTATACCAGGTTGATGCTTCCCCCCCTTCCGTGTATACCAGGTTGATGCTCTCCCCTCTTCCCTGTATAACAGGTTGATGCTCCTCCCCTTCCCTGTATACCAGGTTCATGCTCCCCCCCCTTCCCTGTATACCAGGTTGATGCTCCTCCCCTTCCCTGTATACCAGGTTGATGCTTCCCCCCCTTCCGTGTATACCAGGTTGATGCTCCTCCCCTTCCCTGTATACCAGGTTGATGCTCCTCCCCTTCCCTGTATACCAGGTTGATGCTTCCCCCCTTCCCTGTATAACAGGTTGATGCTCTCCCCTTCCGTGTATACCAGGTTGAGGCTCCCCCCCCTTCCGTGTATACCAGGTTGATGCTTCCCCCTTCCCTGTATACCAGGTTGATGCTCCCCTCTTCCGTGTATACCAGGTTGATGCTTCCCCCCTTCCCTGTATACCAGGTTGATGCTCCCCCTTTTCCGTGTATACCAGGTTGATGCTCTCCTCTCTTCCGTGTATACCAGGTTGATGCTTCCCCCCTTCCATGTATACTAGGTTGATGCTCCCCCCTTCCATGTATACCAGGTTGATGTTCCCCCCTTCCGTGTATACCAGGTTGATGCTCCCTCCCCTTTCGTGTATACCAGGTTGATGCTCCCCCCCTTCCGTGTATACCAGGTTGATGCTCCCCCCGCTTCCGTGTATACCAGGTTGATGCTCCCCCCCTTCCGTGTATACCAGGTTGATGCTTCCCCCTTCCGTGTATACCAGGTTGATGCTTTCCCCCTTCCGTGTATACCAGGTTGATGCTCCCACCCCGCTTCCGTGTATACCAAGTTGATGCTCCCCCCCTTCCGTATATACCAGGTTGATGTTCCCCCCTTCCGTGTATACCAGGTTGATGCTCCCCCCGCTTCCGTGTATACCAGGTTGATGCTCCCACCCCCTTCCGTGTATACCAGGTTGATGCTCCCCCCCTTCCGTGTATACCAGGTTGATGCTCCCACCCCCTTCCGTGTATACCAGGTTGATGCTCCCACCCTCTTCCGTGTATACCAGGTTGATGCTCCCACCCCCTTCCGTGTATACCAGGTTGATGCTCTAACCCCCTTCCGTGTATACCAGGTTGATGCTCTAACCCCCTTCCGTGTATACCAGGTTGATGCTCTAACCCCCTTCCGTGTATACCAGGTGGTGAATCTTCCTCGTCTCTGTGTACCAGGTTGATGCTCCTTCCTCGTCCAGCTTCTTGAGAATAAATTTAACACCGAGCACCATCTTCATGGGTAGTCTGTTATCCCCTCTTGATTAAGTTTCCTAATGGAATTATTTTATGAGTATGATAGCAGTCTTAAAAATCTAATCATAGTTCTTCGGAGAAGAAAATATATATTATGTGTGTTTATGTGTGTTTGTGTGGATGTGGCGGGATGTAGGGGTATTAGTTACTATTTGTCATTGGCACTTGTCCATAAACACTTGGCCTGTGGGTGTGTTTTTTGTGTGTATGTTAGCTACGTGTATGTGTGTGTGTGTGTGTGTGTGTGTGTGTGTGTGTGTGTGTGTGTGTGTGTAGACGTACTGTCCAACATTTACTTATTTGCGACGGTAGGAGTTACATCTTAGCTCCTGTACCTGCCGCTCCTCTTGCCAGGGGTCACGTCCTCTTTGCGTCCTTGACACTGTCATACCTGCTTTTCAAACTATGGAGACAGAACGTACAAAGATACGACAACTCAGAAAAATGGACACAAACGCACGTAAAACACATTTTCGTCCTGGAACCATTTTATTTGGAGTAACAATGATCCCAGGACCGAAGCATATATAATAATGGTATCTTAGGAGTCTACACTACCATTTCTTCCCCCAGGTCTCTCCACTTCCTCGCCATTCTGAATCTGAAAAAAATATTTCCTATAACTCTCTTCAGTTTTCATAGTACACTTGCGCCCCAGTGTACCTGTTTCTCGTCTCTCAAAAGATCAATCCTTGTCTATCCTGCAAATTCATCTAAGCATTTTGTATGTTGTTATTATGTTTCCTCTGGGATTTCTGCCCTATGACGCCGTCAGATTCAGTAATTTTAGTTCATGCCATTTTGTTCTGGAATTAGCCTTGCTGCATACCTCGGCACTTTTTCCAATCTCGTAACACACTATCAGGTGTGGATTCTATGCTGTTGCTGCAAACTAAACATATATGCTTTATATATATTGTATAAAGGGTCATGAATAACTATTTGGTGCCAAACGAACATTGGCTACAGAGGTTATTCACTTTGTGTGTGCCTCCAGCGGTAGGGTTGGTACTATGCTGATCCCTTTTTTTCTTCGAGTGAGGTCAACATCCTCTCATCCAAATCTGTACTCGGTGTTCGATTTTCTTCCCCATTCTCCAATCTTTATAACATTGCATTTTTTGGTGCTGAATTCATGTAACCACTGATTTGATCACTCCAGATATATCAGTCATTTACATAAATCAGAAACAGCACTGGTCCTAATACCGATCCTGCAGAATCCCGCTTGTTACTTTCCATTCTGACTTCTCTCTTCCGACTATAACTCAGCCAGCACACAGTACTCGTAATTCCTGCTTGTACCTCAAGTTTTTGCCCCAGTCATCTGTGATGTACATCAAGTACCTTCTTACAGACCAAGATTATACGAGTCATCCATCCAATATCTGTGGGTGTACCTTTTTCCTTTGGTTCTCTGGTGCTTCCCATGTGTCAACTTAGGAACACCTCTGTCTTTTTAGCAACACCTTGTAGACTTGGTGTTTCTTGTGAATTCTATTTCTTCTGATGCGGTTGTGTACTTATTGTTCTCAACAGTGTTATACTATATATATATATATATATATATATATATATATATATATATATATATATATATATATATATATAATGTCTGTACAAGATATGCTCTAAATAAAAAAAATAATAAAAACAGAAGATTCGGTTGTGTTGCAGTTTTGGTTCAAACTTAGCTTTTTCGTGGTTATAAACAAACAACCCACACGTAGGAGACTGAAATGTACGACGTTACTGTCCAACCATTAAATAGTCACAGAGAAACGTAAATAAATAGGAAACAGAATATATACAAGGGGGGGGGGAGGCGACGGGTGTGTAAGTCAGTAGTAGTATTATAGTAGTAGTGGAATGAAAAAAAAAGCGGGGACAGAGAGTGGATTGTGGAGTGTTAGCGAAAAATAATGTTGAGAGTGAAGGCAGTTTATAGGAACAAACGAGAAGGCAAACTTATGACCACGTCATAAGTTGCAGTCTACTGTGTGCGGGTTATTGTGCCTTTTCTGTTCTTTTTCTGTTAGCCTCCTTCCTCACTATTGCATATTTCTTTCTGGCTCTTATGCTAATTTCTCTCTTCTCACTTGTCATTCTTCTTTTACCATTGACACTTCTCTTCCTGGATAGGAAACTCTCCTCTGCCTCCTGGTACTTTTCAGCTAGGTAATCCTTTATTCCAAATATTGAATTTCCTTCCAGTCACTTTTTTCCTACTGCAGTTCATTCAGGAATTCTCTCATCCCTTAAAAGTCCTCTCTTTTGAAATCTGGTTTCTCGCGTCCCTCACCTGACGTTCTTTCCTCAATAATCATTTCAAGAAGGAATTCGAAATCGGGTACAATATGGTCTCAGCAGTGTTGTCAGGTCGATTTCACACATTCCCAATAAATGATGGGAAAATTTTCCAACAAAATCATCACAGATAATGTATAAAATTCTACAATTTTTACCTACAAAAATACTGAAATCATCCATAAAAGTAAACACTATTTATTCTAAACTTATTATCACTGTAGGTACAAGAAAGTTAAATTCTTTGAAGGGTAAACATTTCTAACTTCTGTATGCCAGGAGCAAAATGTAAAAGGTTCCAGCAAGCAACAGTAACAATCTACAGTGGCATAAATAAAAACGTAGCATACTTTAAAACAAGTATATAAATGTGAAGTAAAATGGAAACATAGACTATGGTTGGATGATGTGGAAAAGTGACACTTAACACTATAGCTGGTAGGAAGTGTTATGATCTCTTCACTGTTAAACTTGTAGCAAATGTTTTGAGAGATAACTTCACTGTTCAGTTAAGCAGTAAAGATAATACATCGTTATACCTTAAGATTCTGGCTCATCAAACTACTCTACATGGGCTAGAAATGGGTAGCTTTCTTAGTTGCCAGATTATTATCGCCTTCACTCTGACTTCTTTCCTTAGCAGTCTGGTTTTTCAGTGTATATTCAGAGGTATGAAAGTCATAATATTACAGGAAGTGATGGACTGCACAAGACGATGATATGGATATGTTTCTGAACACGTCACACCACACCACCCTCACACCACCCTCACACCACCCTCACACCACACCACCCTCACACCACACCACCCTCACACCACACCACCCTCACACCACACCACCCTCACACCACACCACCCTCACACCACACCACCCTCACACCACACCACCCTCACACCACACCACCTTCACACCACACCACCCTCACACCACACCACCCTCACACCACACCACCCTCACACCACACCACCCTCACACCACACCACCTTCACACCACACCACCCTCACACCACACCACCCTCACACCACACCACCCTCACACCACACCACCCTCACACCACACCACCCTCACACCACACCACCCTCACACCACACCACCCTCACACCACACCACCCTCACACCACACCACCCTCACACCACACCACCCTCACACCACACCACCCTCACACCACACCACCCTCACACCACACCACCCTCACACCACACCACCCTCACACCACACCACCCTCACACCACACCACCCTCACACCACACCACCCTCACACCACACCACCCTCACACCACACCACCCTCACACCACACCACCCTCACACCACACCACCCTCACACCACACCACCCTCACACCACACCACCTTCACACCACACCACCCTCACACCACACCACCCTCACACCACACCACCCTCACACCACACCACCCTCACACCACACCACCCTCACACCACACCACCCTCACACCACACCACCCTCACACCACACCACCCTCACACCACACCACCCTCACACCACACCACCCTCACACCACACCACCCTCACACACCAGCACACCACACCACCCACACACCACACCCCCCACACACCACACCACCCTCACACCACACCACCCTCACACCACACCACCCTCACACCACACCACCCTCACACCACACCACCCTCACACACCATCACACCACACCACCCTCACACCACACCACCCTCACACCACACCACCCTCACACCACACCACCCTCACACCACACCACCCTCACACCACACCACCCTCACACCACACCACCCTCACACACCATCACACCACACCACCCTCACACCACACCACCCTCACACCACACCACCCTCACACCACACCACCCTCACACACCATCACACCACACCACCATCACACCACACCACCCTCACACCACACCACCCTCACACCACACCACCCTCACACCACACCACCCTCACACCACACCACCCTCGCACCACACCACCCTCGCACCACACCACCCTCACACCACACCACCCTCACACCACACCACCCTCGCACCACACCACCCCACCCTCACACCACACCACCCTCACACCACACCACCCTCACACCACACCACCCTCACACCACACCACCCTCACACCACACCACCCTGGCACCACACCACCCTCACACCACACCACCCTCACACCACACCACCCTCGCACCACACCACCCTCGCACCACACCACCCTCACACCACACCACCCTCACACCACACCACTCTCACACCACACCACCCTCGCACCATACCACCTTCACACCACCCTCACACACCACCCTCACACCACACCACCCTCACACACCACCTTCACACCACACCACCCTCACACCACACCACCCTCACACCACACCACCCTCACACACCACCTTCACACCACACCACCCTCACACCACACCACCCTCACACCACACCACCCTCACACCTCGCCACCTTCACACCTCACCACCTTCACACCACACCACCCTCACACCACACCACTCTTACACCACACCACTCTTACACCACACCACTCTTACACCACACCACCCTCACACCACACCACCCTCATACCACACCACACCACCCTCACACCACACCACCCTCACACCACATCACCCTCACACCACACCACCCTCACACCACACCACCCTCACACCACACCACCCTCACACCACACCACCCTCACACCACACCACCTTCACACCACCCTCGCACCACACCACCTTCACACCACACCACCTTCACACCACGCCACTCTCACACCACACCACCTTCACACCACGCCACCTTCACACCACGCCACCTTCACACCACGCCACCTTCACACCACGCCACCTTCACACCACGCCACCTTCACACCACGCCACCTTCACACCACACACCACCCTCACAACACACCACCCTTACACCACACCACCCTCACACCACACCACCTTCACACCACACCACCTTCACACCACACCACCCTCACACCACACCACCCTCACACCACACCCCCTCACACCACACCACCCTCACACCACATCACCCTCACACATCACCCTCACACCACACCACCCTCACACCACACCACATTCACACCACACCACCCTCACACCACACCACATTCACACTACTCCACCCTCACACCACACCCTCCTCACACCACACTATCCTCACACCACACTATCCTCACACCACACTATCCTCACACCACCCTCACACCACACCAATCTCACAGCACACCACCTCACGCCACACTATCCTCACACACCACCCTCATACACCATCCTCACACCACACAATCCTCTCACCACACCATCCTCACACCACACAATCCTCTCACCACACCATCCTCTCGCCACACCATCCTCTCACCACACCATCCTCTCACCACACCATCCTTTCACCACACCATCCTTTCACCACACCATCCTCTCACCACACCACCTTCACACCACACCACCCTCACAACATACCACCCTTACACCACACCACCCTTACACCACACCACCCTCACACCACACCACCTTCACACACCACACCACCCTCAAACACCACACCACCTTCACACTCCACACCACCTTCACACTCCACACCACCTTCACACCACATTATCCTGACACCACACCACCCTCCCACATCACCCTCACACCACACCATCCTCACACCACACCATCCTCACACCACACCATCCTCACACCACACCATCCTCACACCACACCATCCTCACACCTTCCTCACATCACACCTTCCTCACACCATACAATCCTCACACCACCCTTACACCACACCACCCTCACACCACACTATCCTCACACAACACCCTCATACACCACCTTCACACCACACCACCCTCTCACCACACCACCCTCACACCACACCACCTTCACACCACACCACCCTCACAACATACCACCCCCACACACCACACCACCTTCACACCACACCACCTTCATACCACACCACCCTCACACCACATTATCCTGACACCACACCACCCTCACACACCATTCTCACACCACACCACCCTCACACCACACCACCCTCAGACCACACCACCCTCACACCACACCACCCTCACACCACACCATCCTCACACCACACCATCCTCACACCACACCACCCTCACACCACACCATCCTCACACCACACCACCCTCACACCACACCATCCTCACACACCATCTTCACACCACACCATCCTCACACACCATCTTCACACCACACCATCCTCACACCACACCACCCTCACATCACACCTTCCTCACGCCATACAATCCTTACACCACACCACCCTCACACCACACTATCCTTACACCGCACCACCCTCACACCACACCTCACCACCCTCACACCACACCACCCTAACACCACCCTCACACACCACCACCCTCACACCACACCACCCTCACACCACACCACCCTCACACCACACCACTCTCACACTACACCACCCTCACACCACACCATTCTCACACCACACTATCACACTGGTATAAACCGTGGTAATAAATACCGACAAGTTGGTTTAGAAAGACACGTAAGCAAACACTATGACATATTTATTAGAAAACGTTTCGGTCCTGGGACCTTGATCACTTCTAACATACAGAGGTAGAAAGACATTATATATATAGGCGGAGAGTGAGGTGTGACGCACGTGACCTGAGGAATGTCATAAGAATATAAGAACATAAGAATGGAGGAACACTGTCGAAGGCCTACTGGCCCATGCGAGGCAGGTCCTTATCAAAACAACCTCTGCCTATGATGAGGACGGGTAGAAGTTGAAATCATGTGACTCCTGTGTTGTTGGGTTGGTGCTGCTTAAGTATCATGTATGCCAATGTTTTTGAAATTTTATAGTTTCCAGTGTTGCGTTCTATAGTGTCGGTGACGGCGATTAGTGAGGCTTCTAGGCACCGTCGGCGTCTGAGGTCTGGTTCGGTGAGAACGAGTTGTGCCTCATTCCAGTTCATCAAATGTCCCGTGGAGTCTCTGTGGATGACACAGGCGTACCTTACATCGTCTCTGTTAGAGGCATTTCGATGCTCATTCAAGCGGACTGCAAGATCTCTGCCTGTCTCGCCTACATATCAGAACAAGGCAAAAAACTACTTAAACTTTTACCAGGTCAACCGAAACCAGCACGTCTGTATGGCCTTCCTAAGACACACAAACCTGGCATCCCACTACGGCCTATCACTTCGGGCATAGGGAGTGCACCACACAGACTAGCCGGCCACCTTGCCAAATACCTTTCAGCGCTTCTGGGCACCATCAGTCAAGTCCACCTCAAACACTCAGGTGACCTTCTCTCCCGAATTTCCAACCTGAATGTCAAAAACAAAACCATGGCTTCCTTCGATGTCACAGCCCTCTTTACCAACGTTCCTACTGACGCTGCAATCAACATTCTGAGACAGAGGCTCACTGAAAACCACGACCTCCCTTTACCTCTTCTAGACTTCATCAATCTAGTGGAACTTTGTGTTAATTTCAACTTCTTCAAGTATCAGGACAACTGTTACAAACAGTGCTTTGGGATGGCAATGGGCAGCCCGCTCAGTGCTGTGCTTGCCAACCTCTTCATGGAAAACCTGGAGACAGAGAAATTCAGCACCCTCATTCCCAACACCGTTACCTGGCTAAGATACGTTGATGATGTATTGGTTTTCTATCCGAGACGTCTCAATATCCAGGCCCTTCTCAACAAGATCAATGCAGTTGAACCATCAATAAAGTTTACACTTGAACTCGAAGATGATGGCAAACTTCCTTTCCTCGACGTTCTACTGTGCAGATCTCCCGACAGTGACAAACTTCTCTTCAAAGTGTATAGAAAACCTACCAACAAGGACGATCTTATACACTTTTATTCACACCAAGACACCCGCACTAAGAGAGGAGTCCTCATTGGCTTCTTCTTGAGAGCTCTTCGCATCTCCAGCCCTTGTTTTCTAGAAGAAGAATGCACTTACATAACACAAGCCTTTACACGTCTTCAGTTCCCATCTTTCTTCATCCGAGATTGCAGACTTAAGGCACAAGCTATTCTCAACAAACCGCCCATGGAACAGCCCCCTAAGCAGTTCATAGTACTCCCATGTGGTGATGTTGCCACGAATACTCGCAGGGCACTTGCTGTGAGTAGCATCAACGTTTCCACCATAAACACATCATCTATCAAAGACCTCACTACGAAACGCAGCCCCACACCTCTAACTTCAACAGCAGGCGTCTACACTATCCCCTGTGGGTTCTGTCCCAAGAAATATGTAGGCGAGACAGGCAGAGATCTTGCAGTCCGCATGAATGAGCATGTGTCATCCACAGAGACTCCACGGGACATTTGATGAACTGGAATGAGGCACAACTCGTTCTCACCGAACCAGACCTCAGACGCCGACGGTGCCTAGAAGCCTCACTAATCGCCGTCACCGACACTATAGAACGCAACACTGGAAACTACAAAATTTCAAAAACATTGGCATACATGATACTTAAGCAGCACCAACCCAACAACACAGGAGTCACATGATTTCAACGTCTACCCGTCCTCATCATAGGCAGAGGTTGTTTTGATAAGGACCTGCCTCGCATGGGCCAGTAGGCCTTCGACAGTGTTCCTCCATTCTTATGTTCTTATATTCTTATGACATTCCTCAGGTCACGTGCGTCACACCTCACTCTCCGCCTATATATATAATGTCTTTCTACCTCTGTATGTTAGATTCACAGATGGTTCTGTCGACCCTGACAGGAAGAGAGCAGCAGCTGGACTGTACCACAATGGTCACACACAAGGCTGGCGACTCCCTGACCACTGCACGATCCTTCAAGCTGAGCTGGTGGCGATTCAGCAGGCATTGTCACATGCCCTACGACATCGACTCCGACCTGTCATACATGTTGATTCCACCTCTGCAATCAATGCCCTCTCCCATCCTCAACCACACAAGACAATGTTCACCTCATCACATCGATCCTGAGCATAATGACAGCCTTAGAAGTTCAGGGTAACAGATCGACATTGAACTGGATCCCCAGCCATGCTGGCATCCGGGGAAATGAGGCGGCAGATGATGCAGCCAAGGCAGCAACAGACTATCCACATGTTGGGATTACTGTCCCAATCAGCCTACGACAGACCAAACTGGTGGCTGCCAGAGCCACGAAATTTATGGGGGAGGTCTTAGGTGATACCCCCATCTCAACAGTGGTACCGAGCAGCGACTCAGGGAGAACCCCCTCCATATGATAGAAGCTGGTCCAGAGCGCAGTGTACCGCCATCCATCGGCTTCGTTTGGGCTTTCCCACAGCCAAGATGATGGTAGACAAGGCTGAGGAGGAGATGTGCCAGTACTGTCAGCACGTTGTCCAGCGGCCCCTAACACACTATCTTCTAGAGTGCGAAGCTACTGAGACACTCCGCAGGCAACTAGGGGTGATATTCCCTCCCGAAGAGGACCCAGAGATGACTGCGGCCACACTAGTGTACCATGGGGTCAACGAACCAGACAAGCTGTTACCTGTGATAATGATATATCCTCCTCCTCGCTAGTGTCCATAGTTACATATGGTGTCGCTTATGAGATGCACCAGTTGAACTGACCAGAGGGGCGCTTGAGCGGCATGCCTCGCATCATTGTGGAAACCTTTCTCCATCGGGAGCCAGAGACGGGTCATCGCAAGATTGGGACCCGTGCCAGGACTATGGTCTTGGCGAACATTATACATACATACACATCTGTATGTTAGAAGTGATCAAGGTCCCAGGACCGAAACGTTTTCTAATAAATATGTCATAGTGTTTGCTTACGTGTCTTTCTAAACCAACTATCACACTACACCATCCTCACACCACACCATCCTCACACCACACCATCCTCACACCACACCATCCTCACACCACACCATCCTCACACCACACCATCCTCACACCACACCACCCTCACACCACACCACCCTCACACCACACCATCCTCACACCACACTATCACACTACACCATCCTCACACCGCACCACCTTCACACCGCACCACCTTCACACCGCACCACCTTCACACCGCACCACCTTCACACCGCACCACCTTCACACCGCACCACCTTCACACCGCACCACCTTCACACCGCACCACCTTCACACCGCACCACCTTCACACCGCACCACCTTCACACCGCACCACCTTCACACCGCACCACCTTCACACCGCACCACCTTCACACCGCACCACCTTCACACCGCACCACCTTCACACCGCACCACCTTCACACCGCACCACCTTCACACCGCACCACCTTCACACCACAGCACCCCTCATACCACAACACCCATCACACCACACCAACCTCACACAACACTATTACACAACACTACACCATCACACCACACCATTACACTACACCATAACTCCACACCATCACACTACACCACACCATACCACACCATACTACATCACACCACATAATCACACTATATCACACCACACCATAACATCACGCCACACCGTCACGCCACACCACACCACTCCACATCACACCACACCATCCTCATTCTCTTCCCAGAAGCAAAATCTTCAAGCCAGTTTTACCTCCCGCCGTTACTCTGTGTTTAACGATGTTTATTACAGCGATAAAGCTTCGTTAAACACAAAACAACACAAGCTATTCTGAAACACGTGAAAGCCAAGCAACTCTCTAAAGTGAATCTTAAACAGACTTTTTTCAGGTAATCAACATGCAAATATAATTTATACCTTTTTTATGTATATTTTTTTCTTTTAAAATGTTTTAAATCAAGTTTATTTAATGGAACCTATGTTGTATAAATATACCTAGTTGGATGAGTCTTACTGTAGCCAGCTGGCCCAGTGGCTTACGCACTGGCCTGGAGTTTTACGACCCACTTACCTTGAGTTCGAGCCCCACCCGTGAGTCAGTTACCTCGTAGAAATGTGTGAGGTAGAGAAGTTTGCTGGTACATTAATTTTTTTCGTGAATGTGTGAATGACTGCGGTGTAGGTCGTTTGCATGTGGATTACGATTGTTATTTTTTAGAGGGATGTTACATCAGCGCTGCCTGTCGCCTATTACGTTGGTGACGTGTGAGCCGGTGTGTTGTGATGGGTCGCGCATCTGTTCAGTTCCCTTTTTTTTTTTTTGCTATTTCTATTTATTTGGGAGCTGGATCTCTCTTTTTTTAAGTTGTTTTCTGTTTTAATGTTTGCCTGACCACTGTTTAATAATGTGATATTAAGCATTGCTTTGATTTCACACTTATTCCTTTGAATGACATTCGCTCTACTATGTGAGAATTTACCGTCTTAATCGTAACTGCTTTTCGTTCTTCTCTTTAGCACATAAGATACAGTTCGGGGTCACTTGTACAAAGCTGAAGAGGACACAGCTACCTGGCTACAAGTGTGGTTGTGAATTTTCTACTCGGCACCTACTGCTTCACCTGTCTTGTTGTGTGAGCCAGCTTATCCTCTGCGAGTCATCTCGCTGTTGCTGTTACTTTAGATAGACTACTGGCTGAGTGAATAAAAACTGATCATCCATCACTAACTTCTGCACATAACTACGGACCTAGCTCACTTTCCACTCAGGCTGAATCTTATTCAGGTACTGAGCGTAAAGATGCCTCAGTCAGAAGTGTCCAGCGTGTCTACACTGAGTCTCAGCAGCTTCAATCTTCTGCATCACTCCAGCTTCGATTTCAACTCCCATACTCAGCTAGAGGTTCATTTGTGTATCGCCATCTGATGCTTTGTATGTTCATTATTTACCTCTTGGTCAAACTTAAGTTTATTTTCATTTATTTTTCATTATTTACCTCGGTTAGGATTAGAGTTCATGTCTGAGATTTTATTCATTATATCTTGTAATTATTTATTTTAATTGTTTTTCGACATCTTCACTTTATCCCATGTTGCTTAAGATTTTGAGTTTTACAGTTTGTTTTTCTATATATTTTTCCTATAAGGAATACCCTTGGATCTTCCCTGAAGCTTGGATGTCTAATTATTTCTTCACAAGCTCGGCTCGCTGCCTTGTTTGCCAAGGTCGATTCTTGGTTTCTGGTTCCACCTACTGAGTTTCATCGTCCGGGATGGACCCCGGAGCCCTTTTCCTGCTCCCATTCCGTTGAGGTCCTCGGTGGCAGTGTAGTTTGCCGTGGAACCCGGATCATCTGGAGATCCCGATCCCTCTCCGATCTACCGAGGGAGGCTTCTGGTGCCTTTCAGGTGATGGGTGTATCTCTGGAGGCTGCCTGTCGAATTTCAGGAGGTGGTGGCCGAAGGAGGAATGCTTTGTACGGGTTTCCAACCTTCCTCTGTTTAGTCCGCCGAGGTGGCTCAGTAGATGTGAGGTTACCGGCATGAAAGGTAGGGTATGGCACGAGTTGAATGCCGCATCTGCACTATCGGCTGCGCTGAGGTGCTCTTGAGCACAAGAGGGAGGACTTTAAAGTTCTTTCCCCCTAAGAGCTACCCTACCACGTTCCCCTCACAATTTTTTTTTTCTTTTTTACTTTTTTCTAGGAAAAAGTAAAGAAAAGAGAGACCTAAACATGGAGTCCCAGATCCATAAAACTGCGCCTCCTGGACACCATTCTGCAGCAGCACCCTCTTACCACCTTGTTTTGTTACCGGACCATACTTCCGACATTTCTAATGACCCTGTATCTTCTGCGGGTGACATGTCGCAAGCTCCTGATACTGGGGTTCGGCCTGACTCCTTTGACATATACGACCATTGGCCATGCTCCCGGCTTCTCTCCATACGGCGCGACGGTTTTCAGATCATCCACCAACCTCAAAGCGGACCGCCTCCGGTTCTGCATCTAAACTACCATGACCTTTCTCTGCTGGCACTTCTTCAAATATCTCCCTTCACAGAAAAGACCAATACGACAATCGCTCCCTTTACATGCTATGCATCATAGGACACAATGGACTGCTTTTACTCTACATCCAACATCTTCCTCAGACTTTCTGATCACAGTATCATCAAGGCGCTCCTGCACCATGTTGGTCGAAATATTCCGTTTCATGCTCTCAAGAGCGGTTCATGCATCGTCATGGTACAAAATGTTAAGCTCACGATCTTTCTCTCCTTACCACCATAGATGTTATTCCTGTAGCAATTCAAAAGCACCATTCTCTCAATTTTTGTAGTCGTACTGTAATTCAACATCATATCATTGTTCAATGTAATTTCCATGTGGTGACGACATTCTAGAATAGCTTGAGCTCTAAGACCTCCCAGTTCTCAAGGTAGACACACATGGACAACCTGCCCACGGACGGAGATGCTACCCCTGCAGTGTAGCTCGCTTAACTTTTGACTGTCGTGAGCTTCCATCCTCGAGTTATTTCGTGGGATACTGTCTACAAGTCCGAAAATTAATCTCTACACCACAACAGTGTAGAAATTGCTGGTGGTTTGGCCATCCAGCGAAATATTGCAGGTCCATGGCGGAATGTGTAGTCTTTGGTGCTGACGACCATACCAGTACATCTTGTAGTCTGCCTACCTTAATTGTAATGAAGCTCATCCATCTTATTCTCGTCGTTGCCAAGTTTACTTAAATGAACGAGAAATCCGTTACCTCATCAAAGAGACAGAAGACTTTACTTACGCCATGGCAGTCTCTCATCTACACCTCCAGGTGAGATCTCCCCGTATTTCTTATTCTCGAATTACTAAGAGGGACCCTACTTCTGGGGTCCCAACTCCTGCAGTCTTTCCCGTGGTCACTCCTTCCACAGTCTCCTCTGATTCTAAGTCTTCTAAAGTCCTAGACTCTGAGGTCTCTATCTCATAACCTCATCCTGTTCTGAAATCTTCATCTTCTCGCTCGAAAGTTTCTTTGTTTATAAGACCTCACACAACAGCTCCTCCCCTTCGCCCCTCTACTTCTCCAAAGTCCAAACAATCCACAAAGCGTAAATCTCCTTTCACCTCTCCTTCACTTATCCTACCCAGACATTTTTCCTTTCCAGTCTCTGTATCTGGCTCTCTACCTCTTACTACCTCTGTTACGAGAGTGGCAGTTCATCCTTCCCCTCGTACAGTACCTTCCAAGTTTCTTTCCCTTTTGGCCCCTCCCAGGTTTTTCCTCCTGTCCCCTCCTAAGTTTCTTCTTAAGTTAATTCTAACCTTTTGTCCCCACTACTTTGGTAACTTCACTCGCCGTCCCGATCTTTACACACACTCACCCCCTCCTATCTCCGATGCCGTCCAACGTACAACGTCCTTGACCTCTGAAACACTTGAAGCTATCTACGAATATACTGAGGAGACTAAACCACTGATGGACACTGATCCACCTCCCGTCACTACTTTTCACTCTTCTGCTCCATCTGCACAACTCTTTTCTTCGCAGCATTCGAATCCTTCGCTGCTTCCTCGTTATCCGCTGCCTCCACATACGGTTTTTACTAACCCTTCTAGTCCATGGATACCTATTGCTTCATATTTCCTATATCTTTCTCTTCTCAAATCATGGATAATTTACAGTGGAATATCGGAGGCCTAAGAGGTAATCGGTGTGAGCTTCAGGTATTGCTCTCCCAGTATTCAAACAGCACACATCTGCTTGAATAAGTGTTATACCATCTGTTATTTGTATCTCCTTCTCGGGCATTATCTATCCCAGATGTTGTATTTCTGGTTTCTTCATTACCACCACCACTTCTGTTATTAGGCGATTTTAATGCTCACTATTTCCTCTGGGAGTTATGTTCTCACTGTGACTCGCGGCATTCAGTTAGAGGCTCTTCTTACCTCTCTTCCCCTCCGTGTTTGAAATACGTGTGGTCCCAATCTCTCAATCTCTCTCTCTAGCATCGATCTCTCAATTTATCTTTCATCAACTGCACTAGACTTTAACTGGTCCGTACTCCCAGACTTACATGACAGTGATCATTTTCCAATCTTCATTACTTCCCATTCGTTTTCTCCACCTGAAAGCCCACGCTCCAATTTGACCAAGCGAATTGGGACTTATACTAGTATCAAACTGCTTTTAGTGAATACTCCTCTTCGTCCTCTGTTGATGAGCTATTACACCTATTCTCGACCTCTGTTTTAACCGTGGCTTCATATTTTATACCCAAACCTCAGGCAAGCATTCTCAGAAATGCATTCCTTGATTGTCTCCTGCTTGTGTTCGTGTGGTATGTTTCATTCATGCCTTGGGCAGATATCGTTACAATAGGACCACAGAACGAGTCCTTGACTTTTAAGTGGACGAGAGCGGTCGCCCACCGAATAATCCGTGAAGTTAAACGCATTTGTTGGCGGGATTATGTTTCAACCGTCACTTCGGCATCCTCTATGAGTGCAGTATGGAAAAAAGTACAGAAACTGAATGGTAAATACTCTCCAGACCCGGCTCCCGTTCGTCGAGTTACTGGTGTCATTACGTATATCTAACTCGCTCGAAGTTGACACCGAAACTGGTAATCATCTTGTCCGTATTTCTCAGGGGTTCCATTGTGCCCCTCCAAGTCTGTCAGAGTCAGAGCCCTTAGACGTTTCTTCTAGCAGAGAAGAGTCTTGTAATATGATTTTTACACTTATGGAACTAGTCAACACTCTCCGCTTGCCGATCATCGGCAGCTGGGCCTGATGGCATTCCTATTCGTATGCTCCAGCATATACATCCGTCAGCCCTTGCTGTCCTTTAAGTCAGTTTAATATTATTTGGTCGCAAGTTCTTCCCGAGCTGTGGAAATCTGCCATTATTCTATCTTTTCGTAAACCAGGTACCTAGGGACATAATGCCTCCCGCTATCTTCCCATTGCAGTTACCAATGCAGTTTGCAAGGTGATGGAACGTCTGGTAAATAGACGTTTGATGTGGTATTTAGAGACAATGGTCTCTGCTAGTCAATAAGGCTTTCTTAAGTGCCACTCTACTATTGACCCCTTACTCCGTTTAGATACGTATGTTCGTAATGCCTTTGCCAATAACCACTCAGTAATCGCCATCTCTTTTTTATTTTGAGAAGGCATATGACATATCTTGGAGATAAAACATCTTAGCCCAAGTTTACTCCTTAGGCCTCCGAGGCAGTCTACCATTTTTCCGTACGAACTTCTTATCTGAGAGACACTGTCCAAGCTGAAGGTGTCCCCCAGGGATGTGTCCTTAGCACCACAGTTTTTCTCCTTTCTATAAATAATCTGACGTCTGTTCTTCCATCTAGTATTTGGTCATCACTCTGTGTTGATGACTTTCCTTTAGCTTGTGCAGCCGCTTACTGCCGCCTCATTGTAGTTTCTCTCCAGAATGCTGTCAACCGTGTTTCCAATTGGGCCACTACTCATTGGTTTAAATTTTCTAGTACTAAAACACCAAATTACTTTCACTAGACGTTCTATCGTCCCTGATAATCCATTTTACCTGCATGGCTCACATATTTTTGAAAGTGATACTATCAGGTTTCTCGGCCTTCTGTTTGACCGTGGGTTATCCTGGAAACCTCACATTACCTTCCTGATGGTAACTTGTCATAACTGGCTAAACCTCCTTAAAACCCTCACTCATCTTTCATGGGGGGTTGATTGTCAGCTCTCCAAAAACTGCACTCAGCCCTAATTTTATCGAAACTAGATTATGGCGACCACATATATTCAGTGGCCTCTCCTGCAACCCTATCGAACATTGGTCCCATCCATCACCAGGGATTACGCCTCGATGCTTTTCGCTCTACACCTGTTGATCGCCGTGATGCTCATTTCCTCCGCTATTTTATTCACTCTCGCGACCTTCCATACATAGGATAATAACGGATGTTAGCAGAGGTTCATTGTTCGTTGCCCCAGTTTACTCCATCCCTTTTCTCTTCGTCTACATTCACTTTTGTCTTCTCTTCAGTTGCCCCCTTTATATGTTCATTTAGCATCCTTCTCACTCTTAATCACACTGTCTCATTTTCATGCCGTCGCAGTGTACAATAATGGTTCTAAATCTTCTGACAGTGTCGGGTTTTACAGCAACAGTGTCTCCAGGGTAGTGTGAGGGCATTTATTAGACTCGGGCAGCATTTTTACAGTTGAATTGTATTGCATCTATGCCTGTGTCGCCATTTGTGGTAGTCTCCGACTCCCTTAGCGCTTTGCAAAACTATATAAAAAAATTATTCACCTCATTACCTGGTCCTTCATACACAGTTTTGGTTACGCTGAATATCTAGCAAAAACAAAGATACTGTATTCTGACGGGTCCCCGGTCATGTTGACGTACAGGGCAGTGAACAGGCGGACACTGCTACGATGTCAGCAGTACACGCCCTACCAGTTTCATATAGAGGCATTCCATTCACAAACTATTTTGCTGTAATTTCTGACTACCTTCGCAAATGTTGGGAATAACGTTCACCTGATAATTTTTTTTTTAACACATCGACCGATTCCCACCAAGGCAGGGTGGCCCGAAAAAGAAAAACTTTCATCATTCACTCCATCACTGTCTTGCCAGAGGCGTGCTTTACACTACAGTTATAAAACTGCAACATTAACACCCCTCCTTCAGAGTGCAGACACTGTGCCTCCCATCTCCAGAACTCAAGTCCGGCCTGCCGGTTTCCCTGAATTTTTTCATAAATGTTACTTTGCTCACACTCCAACAGCACGTCAAGTATTAAAAACCATTTGTCTCCATTCACTCCTATCAAATACACTCACGCAAGCTTGCTTGAAGTCCAAACCCTTTGCACACAAAACCTCCTTTACCCCCTCCCTCCAACCCTTCCTAGCCCGACCCCTACCCCACCTTCCCTCCACTACAGATTTATACTCTCTCGAAGTCATTCTGTTTTGTTCCAGTCTCTCTATATGTCCAAACCACCTAAGTAACCCCTCCTCAGCCCTCTGGATAATAATTTTCGTAATCCCACACCTTCTCCTAATTTCCAAACTGCGAATTCTCTGCATTATATTCACACCACACATTGCCCTCAGACATGACGACCTACACAACATCTGCTTCCTTTGCAGGTTCAGAATGCAGGCCAAGTTCATGATCTTTCCCTTCTTTCTTATATTGATAACGTTTCTATTACAGTGCACAAGTACAATACTATTAATTATTGCAGTGATACTTCGGTCTTACCGCATACCATTGTAGTGCGATTTTCTGTCTTGCAGTAGCTATATTTTAGATCAATTAGCCCTCCAGGGCCTTCTGATTCTCAAAGTGGATACATATGTCCTTCCCACCCTCTAGCTGAGGTGCTTTCCCAGTAACGTCGCCCATTTAACTTTTGATTGCCGTGAGCTCCAGTCCTCCGTTTATATCGCAGGACATCGCCTAATTGTTCGTAAAGTAGTCCCTATGTCACAACAGTGTCCAGATTGTTGGCGCTTTGGAAAATCAGCTAAATACTGCAGGTCTGTAGCGTGGTGCCCAGTCTGTGGTTCCGCGGATCATGCATTTTGCAGTCTTCCCCCCACTTTTCTTAACTGCAACGAAGCTCACTCCTCTCTTTTGCGCCGGTCAAGTCTGTCTTAATGAACGTCAAACCCGTTGTCTTAAGGAGAGCGAGGGCCTTATGCTATGGCTGTCTCTCAGCTCCGCCTTCAAAGGAATCTTCTTTCTTTTCCTTATTCTCTAGTGGCTATGAGACCTCCAACCTCGGCAGTCTCCCCATCTACCAGCTTCTCCGGTGCCGTGTCTTCTGGGTTTCCCCCTATCTCTAATTCATTTTCGGTTTTGTCCTCTAAAACCCTCACCTTATCTGTTACTACCTCTACTCCATCTTCTCACCCACTAGTTTTTAAGTCTGAGACCTCACACGCCTGCACCTTATTCGCGCTTCTCACCTGTGAAGTTCAACCCGTCCCCTAAGCCCAAGTCTCTTTGCATTCCTCCAGTGCTTACAAGTCCCCAACAGCTCTCCTTTTCGGCCTTGGAGCCTTGTTCTCACCTCCCTTCTAGCTCTCGCATGAAGGTTTAGGCTCACCCCCCCCCCACCTCATGTAGTCCCCTCTTCTCCTGTTCCCTCCAAGGCTGCTTCTTCTCCAGCCCCCTTTCAGACTCCTTCCTCTCCTATTTCCCCACAGATTTCTTCTTCTCTCCCCGCCAGTGTATTTCCCCAGTTTCGTACTCCCCTCCCCTCTCGGACCTCTTTGGTTCCCTCCATTCTCCCACCAGTCTCTGTTTGCTCTCCCTTGCCTATCTTCCTTGTCCACTAAAACACTTGGACCTATCTCTGATTATATTGCAGAGACGAAACCCTCAATGGACACCAGTGTGCCCCCCATGCCCCTTCTTTTTCTTCGCATTCCAATTCTTCCCTGCTTACTTGCTTTCCATTGCCTCCACACTTTGATTTCACTGACCATCCTAGCCCATAGGTTTTTATCGCCTCTCATTGCTGGAATACCTGTTTTTGTATATGACTTATTTACAGTGGAATATTCGTGGCCTCAGGGGTAATCGTTGAGAGCTTCAAGTGTTGCTCTCCCAGTTTTCCCCAGTGTGTGTCAGATTACAAGAGCTTGAATTTCGATCAGCAGTTATTCATCCCATTTCAGGCTATGTTCTGTTGATTTCTTCTGATCCCCTTTCAGATGAAACTTTTGATGAGTGTGTTGTTCTTGTGAGGGTTGGTATATCATTTCAACAGGTCTTTGTTCGATCTCCACTGCATTACACTGCAGCCCGTATCTTTTTTCAAAGCATTATATATCTCGGATGTTAGGTGATTTTAGTGCTCATCACTATCTCGTGGTGATCAGTTGGAGAGACTTCTCACTTCTCATCCTCTTCATGTTTTAAATACATGTGCTCCCACCCATTTTGATTCTCGCACTCAGTCTCTCTCTCTTGCACTGTTCTATCTAGTTGCTCCTTGTCAGTTGCATTTGATTATTCTTGGTCTGTTCTCCCAGATATGCATGACAGAAATCACTTTTCTATTCTTCTTTCTTGTATTACATATTCCGGACCTCCTCGTAACCCCCACTGGCAATTTGGACAAGCGAACTGGGACTTACACTCTCGCCTTACCACTTTTTGTGGGGACCCTTCTTCGTCCTCTACTGATGAGCTGGTGCACCAGTTTTCAACCTTAGTTTTGACGGCAGCATCGCGTTCTATTCCTCAATCCTCAAACAGGCATTCTCAGACATGTGTGCCTTGGTAGTCTCCTGTGTGCGCCCATGCAGTGCACTTGAAACATGCTGCATGCTAACGTTATCGATATAATCAGACCTCAAATCATCTTTTGGATTTTAAGCGGGCGAGGGCAGTCTGGCCTGTCGAGGCTCGGTCACGGACCTGGCCGCGGGGGCATTGAACCCCGGAACTCTCTCCAGGTATACTCAAGTCGTTTGCCATGTAATACGCGATGCTAAACGCAATGGCTGACAAGACTACGTTTTTACCATTATTTCGACTTGCCCAATGTGTGCGGTTTTTGCGGGATGTGCATTGCGAAACCTTTTGAAGTTGCCATGGAAATCGGATCTTGCGTTCATCTCCCAAGGGCTTCACTTCTGTCCCTCGTTTCTTGCTTCTATGTCTGCCAGGAGGCAATCGCCCTTGGATTTTTCTTCTAATGGGATGGAACCTCATAACGCACGTTTTACTCTCTCAGAGCCAGAGTCCACACTTTCCGCTTGCCGGTCATCGGGAGTTGGGCCTGATAGTATTCATATCTGTATGCTACAGCATCTGCATTCTACAACCCTTACAGTCCTTTTGCATGTTTTCAATCTTGTTTGAACACGAGAGGTCCTCAGCAACCGAAATCTGCCATTGTAATGCCGTTTCACAAGCCAGGCACTTCGAGGCACAATAACTCACTATCGTTCCATTGTGCTAAACCGTGCAGTCTGCAAGGTAATGGAACAATTAGTGAATAGATGCCTGATATGGTATTTAGAGACTCTCGATAGTCTTTCTCCTCGCCAATATGGCTTTCACAAGGGCCGTTCTACTCTGGATCCCTTGTTCCACTTATATACATATCTGCGAAATGCCTTTGCTAATAAACACTCCTTTATGGCAGTCTTTTTTGATCTCGAGAAAGCATATGACACTTGGAGGTATAACATCTTAGCCCAGGCCCACTCCTTAGGCCTCTGTGGCAATCTGCCAACCTTCCTTGCTGCTTTATCTGAATGACATTTTCGTGTCTGTTTGTGCTTCACTTTCCTCGGACTTCGTTCAGGCTGAGGGAGTCCCACAAGGTTGTGTCCTTAGCACTACCCTTTTTCTCGCATGCTTGGGCGTCACTTTATGTGGATGACTTCGGTATGGCTTACGCAGGTGTTGACATTCAACTGGAAGCGGCCTCCCTCCAAGATGTGATTGACCATGTTTCCCATTGGGCCACTTCTCATGGATTTAAATTTTCTTGTGTGAAAACCCATTTCATTACTTTCACTAGACGTCCTCTTGTCCAAGATTTTCCATTGTACTTGCATGGCTCATGTATCCTGGAATGTGATGTGGTCAAGTTTCTTGGCCTTCTGTTAGATCGACCGTTGACATGGAAACCTCACATTTCCTCTATGAAAGCAGCTTGCCATGGTTGACTAAACCTCCTTAAAATTCTTGAGCCTCGTTCATGGGGGGCAGATCACAGGAGTCTCCTCCATTTGCATTTTGCCCTAGTCTTGTAAAAGCTGTATTATGGCGACTAAGTCTATTCTGCAGCTTCTCCTGCGACTCTCTCTAAGCAAGATCCCCTTCATCATCAGGGTCTACGTTTATACCTTGGTGCTTTTCGTTCATCCCCTAATGAAAGCCTCTATGCTGAGGTGAATGTTCCTTCCTTAGCCAGTCATCATGATGCTCATTGTCTTAGTTATTTTGTCTGCGCACATGACCTTCGTGTTCCTTCTACGTATAGTTAAGTCTCCGACGTTAGTAGAGGTCCGTTATATGATAGGTGCCCATGCTTACTCGGGCCGTTTTCTCTTCTTCACTCAATCCAGTCTTCTCTCGAGTTGCCTCCCTTGTATGTTCATATATCGTCTGCCTTTTCCCTTTCCCCTTGGGAGGTTCCAAGGGTTTGTTTTTTTTCTCCCCTACTGCCGTGCGCTAAAGCTCTCATACCTATAACTGTTTCTTACTCTGTTTTTCTTTATCACTTGCGGTCTCATGCTTGTGCCATCGCCGTTTATACAGATGATTCTAGATCTTCTGACGGTGTTGGGTCCATAGCGGTATTCTCTGACGATGTTGTCCAGAATCATTCGTTAGACTCTGCTAGTATTTTTACAGCCGAGCTGTATGCCATCTTCACAGCGCTTCTCCATATCATGTGTCACCTTCGGCGTTTGTGATAGTTTCAGATTCCCTCAGCACTTTACAAAGTATTAGACAATTTGATTCCCCTCATCTGCTGGTCCTTCGTATTCAGCTTTGGTTGTGTCGTGTAGCTAGCAAAAATGAAGACATCATTTTCTGTTGGGTCCCTGGACACGATGATGTGTGAGGCAGTGAACGGGTGGACGCTGCTGCGTTGTCAACAGCGCGTGATCTTCCGGTTTACATTCTAATAAACCACATTTGGGTTTGTGGCCGCCTTCTTACCACCATTGCCATACTCAAGAGACTGCGCTCTACTGTCTCCATGTTGGCCATACTCATCTTATCCATGGGTTTCTCATGGAGTGACACTATTCCTCTCTCTGAGGTTTGTCGAGTGTCTCTCTCGGTTTGTCAGTTTGTTGTAGATTGTCCAGTTTACAAGCAAGCTCGCAGAATTTACTTTCACCGTCACCGCCACTGTACCACTCTTACTTTATCTTCCCTCATTGCTGACGGCCCTGGCTTTGACTAACGCTCACTTTTTGACTCGTCAGCAAGTGCTTTATTACACGAACTTTGATGTATAGCCTTCAGCATCTCTTCCAGTCCTTTTCTTCCCTCACCTCTGATACCCTTTCCAACTTGCTGTTTATAGACACTGCACTATTTTCTGCCCCGCAGGACTGCATGACCCTTGTTGGTTTAGCGCTTTATTTGATTATAATAATTCTTGGAATCCTCATCCTCAGTCTTGTACCTATTTGCTGTCTGGTGGATGGTACAGGTTGTAGTATGCCCCAGCTATTATATGGCTCTATAATTAAAATTCCTGCTACATTAATTTTAAATTCCCAGATTTTTTTAGCTTTTTTAATCCCTTTATGGTGCTTTTTCATCAGTACCAATCTTCCTCTGGGAAAAACATACATTATCTCTTAAAAGGCCTTTTGTACCTGGTCACGTAAAATACTTGTGTAAATACAGTCAGCAGAACAATTAAGAGAATGAGGAATAAAGTGTATACCACATTTCAGTTTGTGAATAACAGGATATTCCCACGACAAACATATTTACCAGTATTTATACTACATGCAGTGGGTTTAACAAATAAATATGAGAGGATTTTGACGAGAGGACAGGCTCTAGCATGGTGTTAACCAATCAGAGGCTTGTGAGAAACTGACAAGAGAGGACAGGTTCTACACACCAGAATCTAGATGCGAGGTAGCCTACCCTGGGACTCCCCTCCTCACCATGACTGGTAGGCCTCCTGCACAAACTAGTAATTACCCCGCATGCGAATGGTGCATTTATGCACATAGATGATAAACTACCATATACAGGATTGTGGTTACTCGCTAATGTACCTTTAAAAACATTCACCTTAGCTAATAATCCCAAGTTGTTTGTATCGGTAAAGTCAACAATATCTATTTCTGTTTTTGTCTTTTAGCTTACTGCTCTTTTGGTGATGCCATCTGAGCATGGATTCCACTCTGAGATTTTTTTCTCTCCTTTTTTCAGTGTTTGGAGTTACCAGACATTTGCACTCCAATGAGAAACTAAAGGCTTTGGGAAGGTAAGTGCTGCTGTGAGGGAACATGTGATTTGGAATGGGGTTTTGATTTAACGAGCCTGAACAGCGAGTTGCAGTGGAAAAGGTGGGAAGTGGGAGCGGTAAGTTTTTAGATTTTGAAATGTTGTCAGTGAGAGGGTTGTATAAAATGTGAGACTTGAACGTTCTGATGTTTTGCGAAATTAGTTGTGTGTAAGTAGGATGGATTTACGGGGGCGGGTGAAACCTGTGACAGGATGTAGAGCGTGAGTCGAGAGACGGAGCCTGTACTCCAGCTCCTGTGCCCACTCCAGCTCCTGTGCCCATTCCAGCTCCTGTGCTCACTCCAGTACCTATGTGCAATCCAGCTTCTGCTCTCACTCAGGCTATTGTACCCACTCCAGCTCCTGTGCCCACTCAGCTCCACTGCTCACTCCAGCTAATGTGCCCACTCCAGTACCTGTCTCCACTCCAGTTCCTGTACTTACTCCAGTGCCTGTGCCCACTCCAACTCCTGTATGCACTGCAATAAATGCAACCACTCCAGTTCCTGGGTCGACTCCAGTTCCTGTATCCACTGCTGTGCCCACTCCAGCACCTGGAATCACTGCAGTACCTGTTCCTTTTCCAGCTCTCTTGTACCATATTCAGTTCTCGTAGCCTCTCCAGATGATGTATTCAATCTAGAACCTGTATTCGTTCTACACAGCGCGCATAACGGAGATAAAACACCTCAATTACTGGGAGCGCTTGAGGTTCCTGAACCTGTATTCCCTGGAACGCAGGCGGGAGAGATACATGATTATATACACCTGGAAAATCCTAGAGGGACTAGTACCAAACTTGCACACGAAAATCACTCACTACGAAAGCAAAAGACTTGGCAGACGATGCAACATCCCCCCAATGAAAAGCAGGGGTGTCACTAGCACGTTAAGAGACCATACAATAAGTGTCAGGGGCCCAAGACTGTTCAACTGCCTCCCAGCACACATAAGGGGGATTACCAACAGACCCCTGGCAGTCTTCAAGCTGGCACTGGACAAGCACCTAAAGTCGGTTCCTGACCAGCCGGGCTGTGGCTCGTACGTTGGTTTGCGTGCAGCCAGCAGCAACAGTCTGGTTGATCAGGCTCTGATCCACCAGGAGGCCTGGTCACAGACAGGGCCGCGGGGGCGTTGACCCCCGGAACTCTCTCCAGGTAAACTCCAGGTACCTGTTCTTGAGGAATTAATTATCGGTATAAGAGTTTCAGCATCGCGTCGTCATTGTTCACGCAAAAACTGAACATTTTGTATAATACAACCGTGAGGACTAGGGGTTGATATGACAAAGACGTAGAAAATACCGAGAGGAATTGAGTGAACAGGGGCAGACCGTTCGAGAGGCGGGAAACAGGAACACGAGAACACAGCTGTAAGTTCAAAACACAATTGAGTCATATCCTCAGAAGAATCTGAAAGTTGAACGGTCTGGACCTCGAAGTGGTAGAGGCAGCGTCTGTACACAGCTTTAAGAATAGGTATGATAGAGCTCACGAGAGAGACTGCGTCTTCCTGGACTGTAAGAAGAATTTTTTTTTTTACACAGGGTTTGACAAGGTTAAGGATCCCTAGCTTTATTGACAAGCTATTTACAGGTTAAGGATTCCTAACTTTATTGACAAGCTAAGAGCTGTTACCTACATCAGCTCATTTGAAAGCATTTTTATTGCTATGAGACATACAAGTATGGAACAGGATGAAGTTAGAGCCATCTGTGGGCCAGCATTTTCATTTGATCAATTGACTTTATCTCGTTGACAACATAATGCTGTACGAATGTGTTCCATACTCGAGTCATCCTGGGTATATATGATCTCAGATCCGGTGATGTTCTGGAGAAGGGTACAGCCAGAGTGAAGTTGCTGCTTTCTGCCCGTCTTGTGGCATGAAAGCTTGTTTCACGCTGTCCTGGAAGTGGATCCAAGTGTGGAACTTTGACAATATTGGCCTTGTACATAACAGTAAGGTCACCCACATCCTTCCTGTGGAAATAAATGGTATAAAAAACCGACACAATGGAAATATAAACACATATGCAGTATAATGTGATCCTTTATTGACTACGTTTCGCCCACACAGTGGGCTTTTTCAAGTCACAAACAGAACTACCTATAAATACCTATAAATACCTATAAATACTCGTGTTCCTTCCACACCAGGTAGTTCTGTTTGTGACTTGAAAAAGCCCACTGTGTGGGCGAAACGTAGTCAATAAAGGATCACATTATACTGCATATGTGTTTATATTCACATCCTTCCTGTGTTGAATGCTCTGCTGAAATGACACATTGAAATGACACACACTTTCGACACAGTATTACACAAGAGATTGAAAAGTCAGAGGAGCAGGCAGGAATTATAGAAAAAAATCTGCAATGGATCAGGGAATACCTGACAGGAAGGAAACAACGTGTGTCGGTACAAGGTATCAGAGTGGGTGCATGTGTAGAGTGAGGTTCCAAAAGGGCCAGTCCTAGGTCCGGTGCTGTTTTTTAGTATATGTGAATGACTCAACGGAAGGAATAGTCAGACTATGTGAAACTAATGAGGAGAATACAAGCGGACGAGGATCAAGTAAGTCTACAAGGAAATCCGGAGAGGCTACAAGCCTGGTCCGACAAATGGCTCCTGGAGTTTAACCTCAATAAGTGCAAGATTATAAAGTTTGGGGAAGGACAAAGGAGACCGCAGATGGAATACAGCCTAAGAGGTCAGAGGCTGCAAAACTCACTCAAGGAAAAGGATCTTGGGGTAACCAGCATACCGAGTACATTTCCTGAGGCACACATCAACCAAATAACTAGCATATGGGCGCCTGGCAAACCTGAGAACAACGTTTCGATATCAAAGTAAGGAGTTATTCAAGGCACTGCACACCGTGTACGTGAGGTCCATATTGGAGTATGCAGCACTAGTATCGAACCACACCTGGTTAAACAAATGTAGAAATTAGAGAAAATGCAAAGGTTTGCAACAAGATTAGTCCCGGAGCTAAGGAGTATACCCTACTAGGAGAGGTTAAGGGAAATCAACCCGACGACACTGGAGGGCATATAAAATACTGAGAGGAATTGACAGGGTAGACAGGGACAGAATGTTTCAGAGATGGGACACACCAACAAGGGGTCACATCTTGATGTTGAAAGCTCAGATGAGTCACAAGGATGTTAATAAGTATTTCTTAAGTACACAAATAACCCGCACATAAAAGAGAGAAGCTTACGACGACGTTTCGGTCCGACTTGGACCATTGACAAAGTCACACTAACCAGAGGTGGAGCAGGACGGCTATATATAGGCAGGAAGAGGTGGTGGTGGTAGTAGTAGTAGTAGTACAAGAGTTGTATATAATACCGACAAGATGAAATTAAGACGCATGCACAACACCCGGGCATCCCCATCATAGACGTTTCGCCATCCAGCCAGCCACTGGATGGCGAAACGTCCACAACAAAGACAACCAGACGCCGCACATGTGTCTTAATTTCATCAGTAGTTGTAGTAGTAGTAGAAGAAGAGGTAGTAGTAGTGGTAGTGGTAGAAGTGGGAAATAAAAAGGACGAGCCAGTCAAATACAAAGGAAGGGGAGCACTGCAAGAGAGCTAGATGCCCACAGAGGGAGAGCAAGCGCACAGAGGTGCGTGAAAGGGAAGTGGTGAAATAAATGAAGAAGGAACAGAAACACGAGACATGAGAGAGAAAAAGACAACCCAGAGGAGCAAAGGAAAGAGGAAAGGGGAAGAAGAAGAAAAAGAAAGAAAAAATGAGGATTCAGGTTAAGTCACGGGTGTTCTGAAGTTTGGAGCATTTTACAATGTAGTGGGAGAGGAAGGCATCTACAGAGACGAAGCCAGGGCTAAGGTTCATACAAGGAAAGTTGTGTATTAGAGAGGATTCAACTAGACGGCGACTGTTCGAGTTGGAAGTAGGGAAGACAGTTTTAGCGGAAGACCAGTCAATAGGATGGCTATGATCTCTGACGTGACAGAAAAGAGCATTGTTAGTGTCGGCAAGCCTAACACTATTTTTGTGCTCCCTAAGTCTGTCGGAAAGAGATCGACCAGTTTCTCCGAAGTATTGAAGAGGACAGGAGGAGCAAGAAATAGAGTAGACACCAGGAACATCTGTAGAGGGAGGAGAGAAAAGTGTTCTTATCTCCCTCTTTCTCCGTGCCCTCCGCATCTGTGATCCTCAGTTCCTTCCAGTAGAAATTTCCACTCTTCATAATTCGTTCTCCCGTCTAGGCGACCCTTCCCAGAGAGAAGAAATTGCGTTTAGCACGTGAGAGGTCAGAGTCTATGAAATGGGAAGGGTAGCCTAGACGGGAGAATGAATTATGAAGAGTGGAAATTTCTGCTGGAAGGAACTGAGGATCACAGATGCGGAGGGCACGGAGAAAGAGGGAGATAAGAACACTTTTCTCTCCTCCCTCTACAGATGTTCCTGGTGTCTACTCTATTTCTTGCTCCTCCTGTCCTCTTCAATACTTCGGAGAAACTGGTCGATCTCTTTCTGACAGACTTAGGGAGCACAAAAATAGTGTTAGGCTTGCCGACACTAACAATGCTCTTTTCTGTCACGTCAGAGATCATAGCCATCCTATTGACTGGTCTTCTGCTAAAACTGTCTTCCCTACTTCCAACTCGAACAGTCGCCGTCTAGTTGAATCCTCTCTAATACACAACTTTCCTTGTATGAACCTTAGTCCTGGCTTCGTCTCTGTAGATGCCTTCCTCTCCCACTACATTGTAAAATGCTCCAAACTTCAGAACACCCGTGACTTAACCTGAATCCTCATTTTTTCTTTCTTTTTCTTCTTCTTCCTCTTCCCCTTTCCTCTTTCCTTTGTTCCTCTGGGTTGTCTTTTTCCCTCTCATGTCTCGTGTTTCTGTTCCTTCTTCATTTATTTCACCACTTCCCTTTCACGCACCTCTGTGCGCTTGCTCTCCCTCTGTGGGCATCTAGCTCTCTTGCAGTGCTCCCCTTCCTTTGTATTTGATTGGCTCGTCCTTTTTATTTCCCACTTCTACCACTACTACTACCTCTTCTTCTTCTACTACTACTACAACTACTGATGAAATTAAGACACATGTGCGGCGTCTGGTTGTCTTTGTTGTGGACGTTTCGCCATCCAGTGGCTGGCTGGATGGCGAAACGTCTATGATGGGGATGCCCGGATGTTGTGCATGTGTCTTAATTTCATCTTGTCGGTATTATATACAACTCTTGTACTACTACTACTACTACTACTACTACTACTACTACTACTACTACTACTACTACTACTACCACCACCACCTCTTCCTGCCTATATATAGCCGTCCTGCTCCACCTCTAGTTAGTAGAGACGGGTCATCGCAAGATTGGGACCCGTGCCAGGACTATGGTCTTGGCGAACATTATACATACATACCTCTAGTTAGTGTGACTTTGTCAATGGTCCAAGTCGGACCGAAACGTCGTCGTAAGCTTCTCTCTTTTATGTGCGGGTTATTTGTGTATCGTTCCAGTCACGGTAATTTGCTTTTTTTTTGTTATTTCTTTAAGTCATAGAGTTGTCAAGAAGTGGAACAATCTGAGGAGTGATGTAGTAAAGGTAGGATCCATACATATGTTTAAGAATTTATACGATAGAGCTCATGGAGCAGGGAGAGAGTGGACCTAGTAGCGACCAGTGAAGAGGCTAGATCAGTAGCTGTGACTCAACTCCTGCAGTCACAAATAGGCGAATACAAATAGGTAAGTACACACGCACGAAGACACCACCTACATACACACACGCACGTGCACACGCACGCACATACACCAAGTACATACATGTACACATACACAAATACTACGTACATACATGCACACACAAGCAAAGACACGACGTACATAAACGTATGTACACACATAAGCACAAACACGTACATGCACACATGAACACACACAAGCACAAACACGTATATGCACACATGAACACACACAAGCACAAACACGTATATGCACACATGAACACACACAAGCACAAACACGTACATGCACGCATGTACACACAAGCACAAACGCCACGTACATGCATGTATTAACACACACAAACACAAACACCACGTACATGCACGCATGAACACAAGCACAAACACCACGCACATGCACACACAAACACACACAAGCACAGACATCACGTACATGCACGCATGAACACACAAACACAAACACGTACATACACACATGCACACACAAGCACAAACACCACGTACATGCGCACATAAACACAGACAAGCACACACACCACGTACATCCACATCCATAACGCTTTTTTGTCCTAATACAAATATTCGTTTTTTTTTTTGGGGGGGGGGGCTTATCTTTAAAAAAATATATATATACACGTTTTGAATAAATAAAAATTGCAAATGAATAATGAATTACATCTCGTTGACTTTGTACATGTTGCATAAAGCTGCCATGTACACTCAACACGACCTTGTTTATCTGCAATCCTATTGAGCTCAAAATAATTCCGCTATTTTTCCCCCCCAGAGATATGAGAGGTATCTTGCTACTGGAATTACTTTTTTGGCAGAATTTTTTTTTCTGCAAAGTAAATTGCAGGCAGTGCTTTTGTATGATAAATTACGTTATAAAAAGTGTCGGTGGCTGCACCAACAGAGAGAAGGGTATCCCTGTATCTCACAATCTGAGCCCCCTCTACCTTAACGCGCACAAAATGGGAACACTGCAGAGAGATTATAAAAATCTAATGCACGAAATGGAAAAAAAAACTGTATTCGTGTGCATGGCTGTGTGCGTACGTATGAATTCATGGATGTATGTGTGCCTGCATATGTGTCCGAGCGCATATGTATGCGTAGTGTATATATATATATATATATATATATATATATATATATATATATATATATATATATAAAGACACCTACTGTCCCTGTTCACCCATAAGTAAAATGGGTACCTGGGAGTTAGTCGATTGGTGTGGGTCGCATCCTGGGGCAAAAACTGACCTAATTTGCCCGAAATGCTCTGCATAACAAGCGGCTTTCTATATAGTAGTATGTCACTGATGTCAGTAGGACTGTATACCTTGTACATGTAGAAAGATATATGATGTCGTGCCGAATGGGTAAAACTGGTCAGTTATCAAGAACTCATTTAAAATTAAGTCTTTCTAAAAAAATTTCTCTTATGTTTAAATATATATATTTTTCTTTCATGTTTGTCCTTGTGGCTTAGCGCTTCTTTTTGATTATAATAATAATAATAATTCTTTCATGTTAATGTAAAAATTAATAATTTTGTACCAAAAGAACCTTAGAAAACTTGCCTAACCTTATTATAATAAGTGCAATTTAATTTAGCCTAATCCAACTAAATATATTTTAGATAAGTTTTGCAATAAACAGACACAAAGAAATATATTTTTTCGTTAGGTTCAGAATTATTTTTTTTCGAAATTATTGCATACACAAATTTTCAATTAACTTATTCGACAAGAAGAGCGTTGCTATTTAAGCCAAAATCGCAAGTTTTACCTATTCTGCAAGACACACACACACACACACACACACACACACACACACACATATATATTATTTTTTTTTTTTTTTTTATTATCACACTGGCCGATTCCCACCAAGGCAGGGTGGCCCGAAAAAGAAAAACTTTCACCATCATTCACTCCATCACTGTCTTGCCAGAAGGGTGCTTTACACTACAGTTTTTAAACTGCAACATTAACACCCCTCCTTCAGAGTGCAGGCACTGTACTTCCCATCTCCAGGACTCAAGTCCGGCCTGCCGGTTTCCCTGAATCCCTTCATAAATGTTACTTTGCTCACACTCCAACAGCACGTCAAGTATTAAAAACCATTTGTCTCCATTCACTCCTATCAAACACGCTCACGCATGCCTGCTGGAAGTCCAAGCCCCTCGCACGCAAAACCTCCTTTACCCCCTCCCTCCAACCCTTCCTAGGCCGACCCCTACCCCGCCTTCCTTCCACTACAGACTGATACACTCTTGAAGTCATTCTGTTTCGCTCCATTCTCTCTACATGTCCGAACCACCTCAACAACCCTTCCTCAGCCCTCTGGACAACAGTTTTGGTAATCCCGCACCTCCTCCTAACTTCCAAACTACGAATTCTCTGCATTATATTCACACCACACATTGCCCTCAGACACGACATCTCCACTGCCTCCAGCCTTCTCCTCGCTGCAACATTCATCACCCACGCTTCACACCCATATAAGAGCGTTGGTAAAACTATACTCTCATACATTCCCCTCTTTGCCTCCAAGGACAAAGTTCTTTGTCTCCACAGACTCCTAAGTGCACCACTCACTCTTTTTCCCTCATCAATTCTATGATTCACCTCATCTTTCATAGACCCATCCGCTGACACGTCCACTCCCAAATATCTGAATACGTTCACCTCCTCCATACTCTCTCCCTCCAATCTGATATTCAATCTTTCATCACCTAATCTTTTTGTTATCCTCATAACCTTACTCTTTCCTGTATTCACCTTTAATTTTCTTCTTTTGCACACCCTACCAAATTCATCCACCAATCTCTGCAACTTCTCTTCAGAATCTCCCAAGAGCACAGTGTCATCAGCAAAGAGCAGCTGTGACAACTCCCACTTTGTGTGTGATTCTTTATCTTTTAACTCCACGCCTCTTGCCAAGACCCTCGCATTTACTTCTCTTACAACCCCATCTATAAATATATTAAACAACCACGGTGACATCACACATCCTTGTCTAAGGCCTACTTTTACTGGGAAATAATTTCCCTCTTTCCTACATACTCTAACTTGAGCCTCACTATCCTCGTAAAAACTCTTCACTGCTTTCAGTAACCTACCTCCTACACCATACACTTGCAACATCTGCCACATTGCCCCCCTATCCACCCTGTCATACGCCTTTTCCAAATCCATAAATGCCACAAAGACCTCTTTAGCCTTATCTAAATACTGTTCACTTATATGTTTCACTGTAAACACCTGGTCCACACACCCCCTACCTTTCCTAAAGCCTCCTTGTTCATCTGCTATCCTATTCTCCGTCTTACTCTTAATTCTTTCAATTATAACTCTACCATACACTTTACCAGGTACACTCAACAGACTAATCCCCCTATAATTTTTGCACTCTCTTTTGTCCCCTTTGCCTTTATACAAAGGAACTATGCATGCTCTCTGCCAATCCCTAGGTACCTTACCCTCTTCCATACATTTATTAAATAATTGCACCAACCACTCCAAAACTATATCCCCACCTGCTTTTAACATTTCTATCTTTATCCCATCAATCCCGGCTGCCTTACCCCCTTTCATTTTACCTACTGCCTCACGAACTTCCCCCACACTCACAAGTGGCTCTTCCTCACTCCTACAAGATGTTATTCCTCCTTGCCCTATACACGAAATCACAGCTTCCCTATCTTCATCAACATTTAACAATTCCTCAAAATATTCCCTCCATCTTCCCAATACCTCTAACTCTCCATTTAATAACTCTCCTCTCCTATTTTTAACTGACAAATCCATTTGTTCTCTAGGCTTTCTTAACTTGTTAATCTCACTCCAAAACTTTTTCTTATTTTCAACAAAATTTGTTGATAACATCTCACCCACTCTCTCATTTGCTCTCTTTTTACATTGCTTCACCACTCTCTTAACTTCTCTCTTTTTCTCCATATACTCTTCCCTCCTTGCATCACTTCTACTTTGTAAAAACTTCTCATATGCTAACTTTTTCTCCCTTACTACTCTCTTTACATCATCATTCCACCAATCGCTCCTCTTCCCTCTATATATATATATATATATATATATATATATATATATATATATATATATATATATATATATATATATATATATATATATATATATATATATAGGCATACTTTACATGTTAAGCCCTGAGGTGACGGCTCTCTCAGAGAAGGTGACAACAACTCTCACAATCAGGGACTGTATAAATCTAAACCACGCATACATTTTTTCTAACATCGACTTAAATTGTTCTCCTGACAAAGAACACACTATTTTTGTGAAAAATATTTTACAATCCAAATACAAATTTGAAATATGTTGTGCATTATGCTTCATAACAGATGATTCCACTCTGTTTCGTTTGGTTGTAGAACTATAGGGAAGTAATTCTCTGGCATTACTACAGTCTACACAACAATGCCCTTGTACATAACGCCAAGGCCGCCTGCATCCCCCCGGTGCAGGAGGATCTGCTGAATAGCAGATTTGTCCAGGCTGTGTCCAGGCGACGGAGAGGAGTTGTCTTGCTCTGTTCTCTATTTTGTTAAGACGTAAATGAAATAGGGGTAAACAAATTAAGGTGTGAGCCTCACACAGTCTAGCAACCTCTGCTGTCGAGCAGATGCGAGATACGTCTAAATGCTGTAAGCTTCCTGGCCAGATTTACGACGTGGTTCTTCGTAATCAGTTTGAAATCAAATTACACCCTAAGGATATCGACCTAATCAGCACTGCTCCAGCGTTACCATCATGGTGCCTAGAGACCATCTATCTGGTTACTTTGCTTGATGTCTGTGATATGAATGTGATCCGATTTAAGGTATATTCATGTGCTCCTATGTGAGGGGAAAGTTAAACAGATAGGAGTATCGAGCAAGTATATGGTAACAATAGTTTGATTGCCGGCTACTTGTTAAGGTAGGGGAAGTCTAGCTCCCGCTATCCCCCCCCCCCCTTTCCTTCCCCCCCCCCGAAAGGTGACGTGTGGGGCTCTGGTCAAACAGTAATCACTCGACTCACAGCTCCCAGCACTACTGTAAGTACATGCCTGCTCCTATTCTAGTGGACTTATTGGTTGAAAGCTTCACTTTTGACCAATAATAAATTTAGTCCTTTCAGTTTTGCTCTATGTTAAATGTCTCAATAATCACCACGTCTTTTAGGTATTGTACTTATCATGGAGAGTGATTTCTTAAGCAGTGGGTAACCTGTCTCTCTTTCCAGCTTGGAATGACAGATCGGGTCACCTGCCAACCAACGAAAAGAATTGAAGGAGACGGACTAATAAATAATAGTGTTGGATCCACCTAACTGTTATGTACGCCGACGCAGGACATAACCTCATCATTGCAGTGGTTAAGAACCTGCTTTCCTGTCATCTGGACTGATTATTCACAGCTATAGACTCTGTGAAGAACGAGCCGTTGGGTTGTCACCAACACCTGCGACCCCCCCCCCCCACATCAGCAACGGCTACGATTTCAACAACACGCAGTGTCACCAACACCAGACACCCCAGTGATACTATATATATATATATATATATATATATATATATATATATATATATATATATATATATATATATTAGCGTTGAGTTCAAATGTCATTTTTTCATTTCATTTTTCATTTTTCCTTCAAATAGGATACACCTTCATGTTTCACTGTTTTATCTTTGCTTTAATAAATAATAGTGTTTATCTTTGTGAATTATTTCTTTTTCTATTCATTAATTTTCCTGAGGAGGAGCCAGCCTTGGTAATACTGTCTGAAGTTGTTACAGGGCTGAGTAAGTCTTCACATCCTATCATAATTCTACTCTTATCACACCATAGATACTGTCACTCAGCACCAGGGAAGTTTCCATTTGGAGGGACCTCTGGCTCAAGTACACTCCATCTATCTGACCTACCTTTGTTGGGTTTGCACCTCAGGTCTACTCATCACTCGCTTTCCCGATTATATATACATCTGCATGCCATTTAACTTCATAAACTTGAAAAAAAAACTTTGTTTCCAAACTTAATGTCACTATTTAGGTTTTCCTTCTGCCATAGTAGTAAGTCAGCGCTTCTCTCTTTGAGATCATCACCAATACAAGAGCTGCCAGCCTCCTTAACCTACATGTATTAATTGCTGGAGGACAGTGCACAGACTCGTGTCTCACATGATACCAGAGGACTGTACACTGACTGATGTTTCACAGGATACTAGAGGACTGTACATATTGATGTCTCACAGGATACCAGAGGACTTCTAGTTGGCAGACGAATATACCGGAAGATGTGAAAGAATTGCGTATGTAGAGAGATGCATCATGGGTCTCTGAAGACTGTGGGTACGCAGACAAATATATCATAGGATCCATGAGGTAGTGAGTACATAGCCAGCTGACGGAGTCTACCCAAGCTCACTTTCTCAACTGGAATGATTGGGATAAAGTCCTGAAAAGAAACGGGAAATCAGTAGCAATCAGAAAATTTATTCATTATAATCTTGACTCTAGACAGAACTTTCAATGATGGTTGACGCAAGCTTAATTGACGCAGTCTTAATTGACTCAAGCTTAATTGGAACCATCAGCATAATGTCCAAATAATATTTTTTCCTCTTTAAAATTTCGGGCAGGAAAACTGTGTGGGACTACGAATAAAAAAAAATTAAATTCTGCACTTTCTCTAATAGATTTATTTCGCTGACATTTGACACAGGTTTAATTTCAGGGCTTTGAATCTGACAAATACAGCAGCATTCTGCTGGACGACAATGTCTTCTGTTTTTTTTTTTGTTTTTTTATGATAACGTAACCGACAAGGCTTTTGTGAGTTAGAGAAGAGTGAAGACATTTGAATCACGATCTACCTTTCAACTCGCCTCATCCTCTTGTGAGCTCACTTCTACAGGAAGTTTCTTGCTTACAACTCACCTTCTACTTGTAAGCTCAGATACGCTTCGCCTCAAGATACTATATCGATTTACTAGCAACAAAATCGGTGTGATCGGGTTCCACGGTCAAGCATAAATGTTCTACCTGGGATTTCAGTGCATCCAGGTGTTGGAGAGTGTTAGTGATGCCAGGTTATAGATCGTGTTGGTTCCACACCCTGACAGTCAAGTGGATCTGCTCTTCCTGTAATTTCAGCTGTGCTGAATAATGAACATATTGTCAGTTACTACACTTAGCCGACATTATTATTCCATCTAGCCACCAGTCCCCGTGGCCTGGTGGCTAAATCTCTCGCCTCACACGACGAGGCTCCGGGTTCGATTCCCGGTGAGGGTGTATTATTACACTGGTTGTGTCTGTTCTTCAACAGTAAAATGAGTACTTAGGAGTTAGTGGACTGGTATGGGTAGCATCCTGGGACAAAACTGACCTAATTTGCCCGAAATGCTCAGCATAACAAGCGACTTTTTATACTATAGTATGTCATTGATGTCGGCTAGGCCTGTATACCTTGTGCATGTACTTGCAGAAATATTATTATTAGTCAGGGTGAGTTTGTGTGCGCGCGCAGTACCCAGTGTTTGTGTACTCGCCTATGTTGTAGGAAGCGGTCGAGTCTCGGCTCCTGAACCTGCCTCTTCGCTGGGCGCTACTGGGTTTTCGCTCTCGTGCCTTCGAGAGCCTTATCGTACATTTTCTTAAAGCTATGTATGGCTCCAGCCTCCACTCCACTGCCCAGATTATTCCCTTTCCTAATCATTATAAAGCTGAAGAAATACTTCCTAACGTCCTGTTTCCTGTCTCTCGCCTCACAAACAATTTCGGTGTGTGTGTGTGTGTGTGTGTGTGTTTTATCAAGGGTAGAGACTTAGTTCTATATCCCACCTTCTAGGCTACTTTGATCGGCATCACTGACTTTTGGTCTCTTGGACGTTATCATATCTACTCCTGAAGCTGTGCATCGAGTTTGCCTCTACCGCTGCCTCACCTGTTTGGGGAAAAGAACACTTGTGTACAGTCCTGATAATTATTAAAGGTCGTGAACTGTACGCAAGAGTCATTTTCCACAGTTTGTCGATATCACCATAACATTTACAACGGCTCGTCTGCTTGTTCAGCTTCCACCTCTGCCATCTTCATCTTAACTCTCTTAAAATATCCCTTTTAGATTTTTTGCAAGGAAAGAGGTGATTACGTAACGTCCTTCCTATTCCTTGTCTCCCCATGGTCGTCAGGTTTAGTTCCTTCAATTTCTCCTCATCGTGCATCTCTCTGTTCTGGTAATAACGTTGTTACAAACCTTGGGAAATTTTCGAACTACTTCGCATGATTTATTAATTGTGAGCTCCAAGCTGGGGCCACGTACTCAAGAAATTACCTAACATATGTAGTGTATAAGGTTCTTAAGGATTCCTTGTTCAAGTTGCTGACTGCTACTCTGAAGTTTGCACTTTTGTTAATGTTATAGTGTTTGTATTTCTGGAGATAAACTTCAGTGTTACATATACCTCCAGGTCTGTTTCACTCTGAAGTTTGTAACTTCTCTCCTCTTGTGCTGTAATCTGTGCCCGGTCTGCTCTTACCGTCTTCATTTCGCATGATCATACGTTTGTTCGGATTGAATCCAAAAAGCCATCTACAAACGCAGACATAGGACTCGATCCCTTATTGTAGGTAGTTCGCGTATAATATGAACAGTCGCGGTCCTGGTACTCAAACTCGCGGAACATCAAACATTACTCTCTCCCTTTCTTTTACTCAGATTCTCCTCGACTCACTGGAGCTCTCTGCCTTTCTAAACCTGCCAGTTCCAATTTCTAGCTTATTTCTAGTGTGGTACTAGAGCCCAGTCTTGTCTTATTTGTTTTATATCTATGTCATAGAACTCAAACAAATTGTGTGTGTACTCACCTAGTTTTGGTTGCAGGGGTCGATTCACAGCTCCTGGCCCCGCCTCTTCACTTGTCGCTACTAGGTCACACTTCCTGCTCCATGAGATCGTACATCTTCTTAAAGCTACGTATGGATCCTGCCTCCACTACATCACTTCCCAGACTATTCGATTTCCTGACAACTCTGTGACTAAAGAAATACTTCCTAACATTCCTGTTGTTCATCTGAGTCTTCAACTTCCAACTGTGTCCCCTTGTTGCTGTGTCCATTCTCTGGAACATCCTGTCTGTCCACCTTGTCAATTTCTCTCATTATTTGGTAAGTCTATCATATCATCCCTATCTCTCCTGTCCTCCAGTGTTGTCAGGTCGATTCCCATTAGCCTCTCCTCGTAGGACATGCCCCTTAGCTCCGGGACTAATCTTGTTGCAAACTTTTGCACTTTCTCTAATTTCTTTACATGGCTAGGTGTGCGTTCCAAACTGGTGCTGCATACTAAAATATAGGCCTAACGTACAGTGTACAGGGTCCTGAACGATTCCTTATTGAGATTTCGGAATGCTATTCTTAGGTTTGCTAGGCGCTCATATGCTGCAGCAGTTATTCGGTTGATGTGCGCCTCAGGAGATGTGCCCAGTGTTATACTCACCTCAAGATTCTTTTCCATGAGTGAGGTTTGTAGTCTCTGGCCCCTTAGACTGTACTCCGTCTGCGGTCTTCTTTGCCCTTAGCCAATCTTCATGACTTTGTACTTGGTGGGGTTGAATTCCAGGAGCCAGTTTCTGGACCAGGGCTGCAGCCTGTCCAGATCCCTTTGCAGTTCCACCTAGTCCTCGTCCGATTGAATTTTGATCAACTTCACATCTGCTAACAGGGAAACTTCTGAGTCTAATCCTTCCGTTATGTCATTCACATATACCAGAAACCGCACTGGTCCTAGAACTGACCCCCTGTGGAACCCCGCTTGTAACAGGCACCCACTCTGACACCTTGTCACGTACCATGACTCGCTGATGTCTTCCCGACAAGTATTCCCTGATCCATGGCAGTGCCTTCCCTGTTGTATGTGCCTGGTCCTCCAGCTTATGCACTAATCTCTTATGTGGAACTGTCAGAAGCCTTATTACAGTCCAAGAAAATGCAGTCTACCCACCCATCTCTTGTCTTACTGCTGTTCCATCCGTCATAGAACTCCAGTAGTCTTGTGACACAGGATTTCCCGTCCCTGAAACCGTACTCTTGCCTTGGCCTCCTGCTGTTCTGTGGTGGGTTATACATCGCTGTAATTACCACCTTGGGACCTCCAGACTGAAGTGTTCCTATTATGTAGTCTCTTGCTTTTCCTCTGCCTCGTCTCTGCAGCTAACTCAAAATCTCATTGATTTTTGATGAGCAGTGACACTCATCAATCCCCTTGGTTCCCCTCTGTCTTTACTCATGATCTGATATCCCGTTGGAAAGATGGCATCTCTTATCATTCCTGTGAGCTTGGTTTCAGTGAGAGCTATGATGTCTGGTGATGCATCTTTGATTCTTTCATACCACTTATTCATTATTCCATCAGTGTTGGTGTACCATACTTTCAGTTTCCTCTCCAGCACTGTGTTCTAGGGGGTCTGTGGTGGTGGGGGGCCTGGTAGTGTGCTGTGGGATTTTACTGCATATTGTGTGGTGGGGGCTGTAAGTGTGGATTGTGGTTTGTGTTGGGATAGTGTGTTTTACTGTGGGGTTCTGATGGTTGCTGTATGTGTGCTTGCACTTTTTGCTCTGCCAGGCTCTGGTTGTCCTCTGCTGACTCTGTCCATGTCTCTCTTTTTAGCTCCTTTCGTGTCTGTCTTCTCCCTCAGCTACTGTCGCTCTGTTCTTGTTCTGTCATGGTCTAGGAACTCCATCTTGTATGTTGATTCCTTCAGCCGTGGTTTCTCTTCGTGTGTGTGTGTGTGTGTGTGCGCGCGCGCGCGCGCGCGCGTGTGTGTGTGTGTATGTATGTATGATCGGATATATTGGAAAATGCTTATTACGTGGCTGGATGAGCTCCCACAATCGCTCCCAGCAGGAGCTTGGGAAATAGACCTCACGCACAGGAATAAGGATAGTGAGGAAGGTCTGGGATGATGGTCTAGGATGATGAAGGTCTAGAAAGACTTGAGAGGTCTAGTAAGACGGGGGAGATCTAAGAAGACGAGGGAGGTCTAGGAAGACGAGGGAGGTCTAGGAAGACGAGGGAGGTCTAGGAAGACGAGGGAGGTCTAGCAAGACGAGGGGCTGTTTGAAGACGAGGGAGACTAGCAAGATAGAGGTCTAGGGAAAACGAGGGTTATTAATGTAAGAGAGGACCTAGGAAGATAGGGAGACGTGCAAGAAGGTAGAGAAATGGTCTAGGAAGGAAAGTGGACCTTGGATGTTAAGTAGAGTGTTTGGGTAAAAAAAGGAAAGCGCTCTTGGAAGAGAGGGAGGTTGTTGAGGATGAAGAGGAAGTTGTGGAAGAGAGAGACCAGGTCCATCTCAATCGTCTCTCACCCTTTTCTAAAATTCTCTCTCTACCTCCTCTTCCCAGTATTTCTCAAACTCAACCTCATCCCTCCCTCTTTCCTCCCATCGTCTTACCCACTCCCTCTCTTTCCCTTATTTTTTCACATCTTTCTTGCTAAAGGTGTGTATGAGCGTGTTAGACAGGAGTAAGTAGAGGCAAGTGGTTCTTATGGTTTGACTTGCTGTTGGAGTGTAAGCAAGTTAATACTTATAAAGAGACTCAGGGAAATCAGCTAGTCGGACTCGAGTCCTGGAGGTGGGAAATACAGTGCTTGCACCCTGAATTCAGGATAGGTGGGAAATGTTGGGGTTTGGAGGGTCATCTGAACTGTGATATCTGCACCCCTTCTGGCAAGACAATGAATGACAGTGAAAGTATTTTCTCATTGTTGGGTCAAAACACCTTGGAGAGAGACGGACGGAGCGTTAAAAAATTATGTATTAAACATGGAAGACATTCAGCTTATGTGCTGTTTCAGTGAATAAAATTAAAATGTCTATAATAAACTTAGTCACTGGGAACTACGTGACAGCAACTGAAGACTTGTTGGCACTCGACGAAATACTCTACCATGAAGACAAAATTTACTCATATAAACATGAATTATTTGACAAGACACTATCCATGTATCTCTTTTAAAATGAAGAAGTGTGATTTTTTATTGTAAAGATAATTGAAGAGAGTAAATAATTTACATGAATGTGAAGCCAGAAGCCATTCCAAAGGCAATCTAAGTGAAATATCTAGGACTGTTTTTCTGTTCTTGTTTATGAAAGTGATTGTTACTAGTACATGTTGGGAAGATTCTTTATTTTCTTATTATGTAAATGACTCCATTTTCACACATTCATTGAATTTGTTGTTGGTTATTTCAAACATGCATTATGGTATTAGTTTGTTCATTCTCACCCATTGAAAAAATAATGTTTATGGGTGGATACGAGTCCTTCTACTAAACTTGGTCTATATTCTTTATTTTATACTATCACCTTAATATTATTTGTAGCTCGGTCTCAGCATCAGGTAGCCTGAAGTTCTTTCATATTCTCTCCAGTCTACACACTAGATGTGTTTTAGTCACTGCCCGATCATAGAAAAATATTGTCCCTTATACCATGTCCCTCGACCCAGTACCTAAGTACACCCAAGAGACACAGATGAACCTTGAAACCTGAAACACATCACATATCAAACATAACTCTTACAAGTGGCTAAAATTCATAAATATAATTATAGAAGAAATATAGTAAACTATGCGGAAGTTACCGGCGCCATCAAAGTGGGACTCAATAAAACAGCGGGTTTAAAATTTTCGAATTGAAAATCGAAAAAAAAATTGATTTCGGAGCCATGTTCACTTTCACGATGAAAATGGTGTGAAATACCGATAAGTTGATGATTAAGAGACATGTGTAACGGAGACATGTGCAGCAGAGACATGTGCAGCAGAGACATGTGCAGCAGAGACATGTGCAGCAGAGACATGTGCAGCAGAGACATGTGCAGCAGAGACATGTGCAGCAGAGACATGTGCAGCAGAGACATGTGCAGCAGAGACATGTGCAGCAGAGACATGTGCAGCAGAGACATGTGCAGCAGAGACATGTGCAACAGAGACATGTGCAACAGAGACATGTGCAACAGAGACATGTGCAACAGAGACATGTGCAACAGAGACATGTGCAACAGAGACATGTGCAACAGAGACATGTGCAACAGAGACATGTGCAACAGAGACATGTGCAACAGAGACATGTGCAACAGACATGTGTAACGATTCAACAATAAAGTTTCCCAGCTGTCGTACATGTATATTCATTTTTAAATGATGCACAAATTTCCAAGAATTTTTAAATTTAAACAATTTAAAAAAATCAGTAGGCCTACTGGCATATGTATAATACATCAACACGCAAGGTAATAAAATAAAATTGGACAAATTAACACCTACAGAGTCCAGCAACAATCTTTCTCTTTCCAAGACGCGTCAACGTAGAAATTCGGAAGTCGTTCAGTAAAGGCAGTCATCAGTTTTCACTTGGAAATAAACAATGTTCACAGTTTCTTTAATAAAACTGGCTAATGTACTCCTCTACAGATGTAAACCAAACCTGTTGTATGCCAGGAAGTAGTGAGCTGGGAAACAAACAAGTTATAAGGGATTCTACGGAGTATGTGCGTTTGAACCCTCTTTGCACAAGTTATAAGGGATTCTACGGAACATGTGCGTTTGAACCCTCTTTGCACAAGTTATAAGGGATTCTACGGAGTATGTGCGTTTGAACCCTCTTTGCACAAGTTATAAGGGATTCTACGGAACATGTGCGTTTGAACCCTCTTTGCACAAGTTATAAGGGATTCTACGGAGTATGTGCGTTTGAACCCTCTTTGCACAAGTTATAAGGGATTCTACGGAACATGTGCGTTTGAAACCTCTTTGCACAAGTTATAAGGAACTCTACGGAACATGTGCGTTTGAACCCTCTTTGCACAAGTTATAAGGAATTCTACGGAACATGTGCGTTTGAACCCTCTTTGCACAAGAAATAACGTTGAGATGAATTCTCTGTAGCTCTGTCTAGAGTATGTTCCAGGGGTCAACGCCCCGGGGCCCAGTTCTTGACCAGACCCCCCCGGTGGATCAGGGTCTGATCAACCAGGCTGTTACTGCTGGTCGCACGTAGTGTGACGTACGAACCAGCGTGTGGCTTGTGGTGTGCTGTTGTGGAACACCATGTGGCTTGTGGTCTACTGTTGTGGAACACCATGTGGCTTGTGGTCTACTGTTGTGGAACACCATGTGGCTTGTGGTCTACTGTTGTGGAACACCATGTGGCTTGTGGTCTACTGTTGTGGAACACCGTGTGGCTTGTGGTCTACTGTTGTGGAACACCATGTGGCTTGTGGTCTACTGTTGTGGAACACCATGTGGCTTGTGGTCTACTGTTGTGGAACACCATGTGGCTTGTGGTCTACTGTTGTGGAACACCGTGTGGCTTGTGGTCTACTGTTGTGGAACACCATGTGGCTTGTGGTCTACTGTTGTGGAACACCATGTGGCTTGTGGTCTACTGTTGTGGAACACCATGTGGCTTGTGACCTACTGTTGTGGAACACCATGTGGCTTGTGGTCTACTGTTGTGGAACACCATGTGGCTTGTGGTCTACTGTTGTGGAACACCGTGTGGCTTGTGGTCTACTGTTGTGGAACACCATGTGGCTTGTGATCTACTGTTGTGGAACACCATGTGGCTTGTGATCTACTGTTGTGGAACACCATGTGGCTTGTGATCTACTGTTGTGGAACACCATGTGGCTTGTGATCTACTGTTGTGGAACACCATGTGGCTTGTGATCTACTGTTGTGGAACACCATGTGGCTTGTGGTCTACTGTTGTGGAACACCATGTGGCTTGTGGTCTACTGTTGTGGAACACCGTGTGGCTTGTGGTCTACTGTTGTGGAACACCGTGTGGCTTGTGGTCTACTGTTGTGGAACACCATGTGGCTTGTGGTCTACTGTTGTGGAACACCATGTGGCTTGTGATCTACTGTTGTGGAACACCATGTGGCTTGTGATCTACTGTTGTGGAACACCATGTGGCTTGTGATCTACTGTTGTGGAACACCATGTGGCTTGTGATCTACTGTTGTGGAACACCATGTGGCTTGTGATCTACTGTTGTGGAACACCATGTGGCTTGTGGTCTACTGTTGTGGAACACCATGTGGCTTGTGGTCTACTGTTGTGGAACACCGTGTGGCTTGTGGTCTACTGTTGTGGAACACCATGTGGCTTGTGGTCTACTGTGGTGGAACACCGTGTGGCTTGTGGTCTACTGTTGTGGAACACCGTGTGGCTTGTGGTCTACTGTTGTGGAACACCGTGTGGCTTGTGGTCTACTGTTGTGGAACACCGTGTGGCTTGTGGTCTACTGTTGTGGAACACCATGTGGCTTGTGGTCTACTGTGGTGGAACACCGTGTGGCTTGTGGTCTACTGTTGTGGAACACCGTGTGGCTTGTGGTCTACTGTTGTGGAACACCGTGTGGCTTGTGGTCTACTGTTGTGGAACACCGTGTGGCTTGTGGTCTACTGTTGTGGAACACCATGTGGCTTGTGGTCTACTGTTGTGGAACACCATGTGGCTTGTGGTCTACTGTTGTGGAACACCGTGTGGCTTGTGGTCTACTGTTGTGGAACACCGTGTGGCTTGTGGTCTACTGTTGTGGAACACCGTGTGGCTTGTGGTCTACTGTTGTGGAACACCGTGTGGCTTGTGGTCTACTGTTGTGGAACACAGTGTGGCTTGTGGTCTACTGTTGTGGAACACCATGTGGCTTGTGGTCTACTGTTGTGGAACACCATGTGGCTTGTGGTCTACTGTTGTGGAACACCATGTGGCTTGTGGTCTACTGTTGTGGTACACCATGTGGCTTGTGGTCTACTGTTGTGGAACACCATGTGGCTTGTGACCTACTGTTGTGGAACACCATGTGGCTTGTGGTCTACTGTGGTGGAACACAATGTGGCTTGTGGTCTACTGTTGTGGAACACCGTGTGGCTTGTGGTCTACTGTTGTGGTACACCATGTGGCTTGTGGTCTACTGTTGTGGAACACCATGTGGCTTGTGACCTACTGTTGTGGAACACCGTGTGGCTTGTGGTCTACTGTTGTGGAACACCATGTGGCTTGTGGTCTACTGTGGTGGAACACCATGTGGTTTGTGGTCTACTGTTGTGGAACACCGTGTGGCTTGTGGTCTACTGTTGTGGAACACCATGTGGCTTGTGGTCTACTGTTGTGGAACACCATGTGGCTTGTGGTCTACTGTTGTGGAACACCATGTGGCTTGTGGTCTACTGTTGTGGAACACCGTGTGGCTTGTGGTCTACTGTGGTGGAACACCATGTGGCTTGTGGTCTACTGTGGTGGAACACCATGTGGCTTGTGGTCTACTGTGGTGGAACACCATGTGGCTTGTGGTCTACTGTTGTGGAACACCATGTGGCTTGTGGTCTACTGTTGTGGAACACCGTGTGGCTTGTGGTCTACTGTTGTGGAACACCATGTGGCTTGTGGTCTACTGTTGTGGAACACCATGTGGCTTGTGGTCTACTGTTGTGGAACACCGTGTGGCTTGTGGTCTACTGTTGTGGAACACCATGTGGCTTGTGGTCTACTGTTGTGGAACACCATGTGGCTTGTGTTAGTGTATATATCATGTTTACCTAAGTAACGTGGGTTACTATAACTTTGTGTGGGTGTATTTATTTTTTATTGCGTGTTTGGTAAAGCAGTGAGTTTTATGAGGATTAGTTTTAGCCTGTGAATGTTAGTGTTAGTGTGAGTGTTAGTGTTAGTGTGAGTGTTAGTGTTAGTGTGAGTGTTAGTGTGTCTCTTTGTATTGCACGACTGTTGAATGACCACAGGTCCAAGTGCTCAGTAAATATTACCTTCCTTCATTCCTTCTTTCCTTTCTTTCGTTCTTAATCTCGGTTCCCATGTGTGTGTGTGTGTGTGTGTGTGTGTGTGTGTGTGTGTGTATACGCGTGTGTGCTTTCTTCCACCTGTGTATTCCCCAGACACACCCTAACTAGCTTAGCACTTAGAGCGCACACACACACACACACACACACACACACACAGGTTTCAGAGATGGGACACAGCAACAAGGGGTCACAGCGACAATCAGAACCCCACGGTCAAACACACTATCCCAACACAAACTACAGTCCACACTTACAGCTCCCACCTCACAGTACGCTGTAGAATCCCACAGCTCACTACCAGGCCCCCCACCCCCACAGACCCCCCATAACAGTGTTGGAGAGGAAACTGAAGGCATGGTACACCATCGCGTATGGAATAACGAAAAAATGGGAGGAGCAGCATGAAAGATTCAAAGAGGAATCACCAGACTTCATAGCTCTCGCCGAAACCAAGCTCACAGGAATAATATTAGATGCCATCTTTCCAACGGGATATCAGATCCTGAGGAAAGACAGAGGGAACAGAGGGGGTGGAGGAGTGGCACTGCTAATATAAAACCAATGGAATTTTGATGAGCTGCAGAGAGGAGACAGAACAGAATCAAGAGACTACATAATAGGAACACTTTAGTCTGGAGGTACCAAGGTGGTAATTGCAGTGATGTGTAACCCACCACAGAACAGCAGGAGGCCAAGGCAAGATTTTGATGGGAGTAATAGAGTGATGGTTGACACACTGGCTGAAGTGGCCAGAAGGGCTCACACGAGCAGGGCAAAGCTACTGATTGTGGGTGACTTCAATCACAAAGAAATTAACTGGGAGAACTTGGAGCCACATGGGGGCCCAGAAACGAGGAGGGCAAGGATGATGGAGGTGGTACTGACAATCCTCATATACCAACACGTAAGGAAGGAACACTACCAGAAAGAGAGAGGAGAGGATGAACAGCAAGACTGGACCTAGTACTCACCTTGAGTAGTGCAGATATTGAGGACATCACATATGAAATACCCCTCGTGGCCAGTGACCACGTGGTTCTGAGCTTCGAATACATAGTAGAGTTACAAGTGGAGAGGGAAGCAGGAAGGGCAGGACGAATGAAGCCAAACTACAAGAGAAGGGACACAGGCATGAAGAATTTCCTGCACGAGGTTCAGTGGGACAGTACACTGGCAGGGAAGTCAGTAAATGAGATAATGGAAAATGTGACAATATGCAAGGAAGCTGAGGAGAGGTTTGTATCCAAGGTTAACAGAAATAACGAGAAAGCCAGCATGAACCCTTGGTTCATGCAAAGTGTAGAGAGGCCAAAACCAAGTGTGCTAGAGAATAGAAGAAGTATAGAAGGCAAAGGACCCAGGATAATAAGGATAGCAGTCATATAGCCAGAAATGAGTATGCACAGGTATGAAGGGTGGCCCATCGACAAATACGAAAATGACATAGCAGCGAAAGCCAAATATGACCCGAGGCTGTTGTACAGAGACATCAGGAGGAAAACAACAGTGAAGGACCAGGTAATAAGGATAAGGAAGGAAGGAGGGGAGATCACAAGAAATGACCGAGAAGTATGTGAGGAATTCAAGATGAAATTCTAAGAAGTGTTCAGAGAGGACACAGAAAGGACTCCGGAAAGACGGAGAGGGGGGGAAGGGTACACCAAGTGTGGGACACAATACATACAACCAAGGAAGAAGTGAAGAGGCAACTAAATAAGCTAGATACGTCAAAGGCGATGGGGCTGGATAACATCTCTCCTTGGGCCCAGAGAAGAGTGGTGGAGCACCTAGAAAGGGATGAGCTTATCAACGACAACCAGCACGGTTTCAGTGATGTGAAATCCTGTGTCACAAACCTACTGGAGTTCTATGACAGGGTGACAGTAAGACAAGAGAAAGTGGGGTGGGTAGATTGCGTTTTCTTGGACTATAGGAAGACTTTTGACACAGTTCCACACAAGAGATTAGTGCATAAGCTGGAGGACCAGGCAGGTATAACAGGGAAGGCACTGCAGTGGATCAGATAATACCTGTCGGGAAGACAGCGAGTCATGGTACGTGACGAAGTGTCAGAGTGGGCGCCTGTGACGAGCGGGGTTCCACAGGGGTCAGTTCTATTACCGGTGCTGTTTCTGGTATATGTGAAAGACATGACGGAAGAAATAGACTCAAAAGTGCCCCTGTTTGCAGATATGTAGACGAGAAGAATTCAGTCGGACGAGAACCAGGTAGAACTTCAAAGGGATCTGGACAGGCTGCAGCACTGGTCCAGAAACTGGCTTCTGGAGATCAACCCCAAAAGTGCAAAATCATGAAGATTGGGGAAGAGCAAAGAAGACCGCAGACAGAGTACAGTCTAAGGGGCCAGAGACTACAAACTTCACTCAAGGAAAAGGGTCTTGGGCACATCTCCTGAGGCACACATCAACCAAATAACTACTGCAGCATATGGGCGCCTAGCAAACCTAATAACAGCATTCCAGCATCTCAATAAGGAATCGTTCAGAACCTTGTACACCGTGTATGCCAGGCTTACATTAAGTATGCAGCATCAGTCTGGAACTCGCACCTCCCCAAGCATGTAAGAAAATTAGAGAAAGTGCAAAGGGTTGCAACAAGACTAGTTCCGGAGATAAATGGTATGTCCTACTAGGCTAGTTTAAGGGAAACAGACCTGACGGCACTGGAGGATAGGAGAGATTGGGGGGATATAATAGCGACATATAAAATACTGAGAGGAATTGACAAGGTGTACAGACACATTGTTTCAGAGATGCGACACAGCACAAAACATCGCAATTGGAAGTTGAAGACTCTGATGAATCACAGGGATGTTAAGAAGTACCTCTTCAGTCACAGAGTTGTCAGGAAGTGGAATAGTCTGGGAAGTGATGTAGTGGAGGCAGGAGCCATACATAACTTTAAGGATAAGTATGATAAAGCTCGTGGAGCAGGAAGTGTGACCAGTGAAGAGGCAGAGCCACACACACACAGACACACACACAGACACACACACACACACACACACACACACACACACACACACACACACACACACACACACACACACACACACACACACACACACACACACACCAGAGGCCAAGTAAACGTGAAAGAAACTCTAACATTTCCTGGAAACTCTAGTTTCTTCTTGAATACAGAATGAGCTTTAAATTAAGCACTTCACGTGAGAAGTTACTTTAACCGGAATTACGATATACTAATATATAGTGCAGTCACGTAAGTCACCTGTTTGTGGTTGTAGGAGTCGAGTCGCAGCCTCTTAACTGAAATTATTGAAACTTATCATGGTGTTGGTCTCCAGCTCCTGGACATCTTGTGATGCAGGACTTATTGCTCCGGGATCTTTGAGAGAGTTTAGGTGAAGCTAATCTGCCTCGTAAGAGCTTGACGGTACAAATAATTATGCAGTTTGTGTGCACTTAGGTACATTGGATTCGGGTTTACCTGGAGAGGGTTTCGGGGGTAAACGCCCCCGCAGCCCGGTCTGAGACCAGGCCTCGTGGTGGATCAGAGTCTGATCAACCAGGCTGTTACTGCTGGGAAATATTCTTTTGGGATCACTTAGTAACCAAAACACATCCAGTCATTTTTATAACTGGCTGGACTGGGAAGTCGTGCTTCACTTGAATATTTCCTTTGATATAGCGGGCTGGGGCTTCGTTATATAGGGGACACCTTTTTGGCATCGTACAGGGAACTAAACATATATTGTTATTGTTGCATTTGCTTGCAATGATATAGCAACATTCACTTTGCATATCCTTTTTCTGATTTTACCCATTTTTATTTGTCCCGGTCATTTCCTGACTATTCCAAGGCTGAACAATTATATCCTATGTTCCTTTCAACTTCCGACTGTATCCTTTGCGCTCGATTTTCTCATCTCAGACATTTTTTTTCTCCGCCCACTCTGTCAAGTCTTCCTATTTCTTCGTACATTGTTATCATGTCCCCCAAGTATTTACATTATCTAATGTCGTCCTGGGCACATCTCTTAGTCGTTTATTTTCCTTGGCTACGGGACTGGTCCCTGTGCAAACCTCCCTACGTTCTCTAGTTTCTTGATACGCTGTATCAGCTCCATACTGGTACTGCAGCCGGCAAGATGAGCTTGCTATCACCTGCAGCTCATAAGACTGCCATCCCCACGAGCCCCTTTGGGGCGGGGCAGATGGCAGACCAGAGGCCTAGCTTCTCCCTACGAGCCCCGTGAGGGCGGGGACGTGGCTAGGCCTGGGGACAGTTGGTCCCAAAGATGAGGGGGTACTTGTACCTCCTCCCATGGGAGACTTAGGTCTCGAGATACTCCCCAGATAGGGAGCCAAGGCCGGGTCATCACTACTTGGAAAAGACCCGGGCCGGGAGAATACCGGTGAATAAAAAAAAAATGGGCCTAGCTTACGTCATATATACATAATATATGATGAGTTAGGCTGGATGAATCTTACTGGCCTGGAATTTTACGACTAACTCGCCAGGGGTTCAAACCCCACCCGTTCCGTGGTTTGTTTGCTCATTGCTGCAAAACGCTTACCCATTGATGTACGTCTCTCTGAAGAGGATCAATCAGTTACAGGACCGGTCCCAGTATCAATCCTTTGTAAAACCCTACATTTTAATCTCATCCTTCCCAAAACCTATTCTCGTATCACATTGTTTCTTTTTGCTGTTCCGTATTCTTCGAGTTAATGTAATCCACGTCCTCTATGTCTTCCATATTTTGCATTATATCTTGGTACAAGCAATTTGCTGCTTGCTTTTGGCCTAGTTTCTTGTGCAGAACTGTCTTTAAGGCGTTAATAAACAACCCGCACATAGGAGAAAGACACTTATGATGAAGTTTCGGTCTGACAAGTCACAAGTCGGGCCGAAGCGTCCGACTTGTGACTAGTTTCTTTCTCCTATGCGAGGGATATTTATGTATTGTTCCAGTCATGGCATTGTTCCTCTTTATTCTTCAAAGGCGTTAATGCAGTCCAAGAATATGTAATTCACCCGATCCTCTGATTCCTGCTTCACTTCTGTTACTTTTCCACAGAACTCCAGCAGGACTCAGAGACAAGATTTACCACCTCTAAACCTTCACCAAATTCTCTACTACTCTCGGTCTGAGTTTCTTTACCATTGCCTTGCATAGTTTGCGTGTTTCTGTCTTTACTATCTTTAAATCATTATTTTTTTTTACACGTTTTGCATTTTAATTATTTCGGTTGAACTCTTTTTCTCTATCTCTCTTCCATTTTCAACCTTTATTCTTTCTCCTAATTTTCCCTCTTCTCTTGTTACACCTGCCGTCTGTATCACTTTTCCATAGCTCTTAACTTTCTCTTACCCTCTCTTATTCAAACCCTCTCTCACTCTTATCTTCTCAATCCTATCCTCTTTTACTACTTACCCTCTCTTCTGCTACCCTCTCATTCCTACATTTTCTCAATCTTCCTACTGTCTCTCACTCCTACCCTATCTCATATCTTCTCTCACTCATCCTACCCTCTATCACTCCTGTCTACTTATTCCTACTCTCTCACCCTTACCCTCTCTTGTTAATCTATTTAACCTATCCACCTCTCTCCCCTCCTCCTACCTTCAGTCATCCCTTCCATCCTCTGTTATCAATCCCCTTCCTCTATCCACTTTCCTCACCCTTTTCTACTTCATTTCTCACTTACATTTCTCACTTACATTTCTCCCCTTTTCCCTTCCCCTCTCACCTCTCCCAATAATCACTTGCCCCTTCTCACCTCTCCCCTCACCTCTCCCCTCTCCTGCAGTATGGATCCCACACGTAATTGCGTAGCAATCCTTGATCGGGTTTCCAGGCATGATAGTGTTTTTCTAGCAAAAACTCTGGAAAAAAAACTGGAAAATTGGAATTTTAATCGGACTTTGGCGAGTACGAGCGGATCGAGGCTCACACCTGGCGTATGACTGCGCATTCATTAATACAAAGGTGTGTATATCCCCCCGTGTATATGCAGGATTCGTGTATACACGAATTAAAACATGCCGGTTTAACAAAGCTTTTTTGTGATATTTTAAAATAATTATATAAGAATAAATGATAGAAAGCTAGTATTTAACAAGAGAGAGAGAGAGAGAGAGAGAGAGAGAGAGAGAGAAAACAGTTTACAAGGGTGTGTACCCAAGGCAGTTTCAGCTGCAGTTGACAAGGCCTGAGTTAAGCGTCTTCATGAGACGGTATCTCCAGACTACATCTGATACAACTTAATAAAATTTAACATCCATCGTTCTAACATCCAGCCAAAAATTCCAGTTAATATCTTTTCACTTCAAATGCATAAAACCTTATATAATTACGAGATATGATCGCCATTTTGAAGCTGTCAGTCCCTCAAGGGGATCTAGGGAATTGGATCTGTGCTCCAGTTCCATAAATTTAGCCTGAATGCTTTTCATCTCCTCCCTCCCACAAACACTGTATAATTCCTATGGGTTTAGCCCTCGCCCATAATAAAATAAAAATACAGAATCAAAATTCATATTGTGGTCATAGTCACATAGGTGACAGAACACAGCATTGTTACCGCTGCTATTTCCGACGTCCCTTTTACGTTCAGACAAGTTTATTTGATTTTTTGTCCTCTTTCCCCAACATAGTTTTTCCAGTCATTGTTTTCACGGGTAATATACATACCTTTGTTACCGTTGTCACTGGTGTATCCTTCACTACCAACTACAGTATTGGTTACTTCTGTTTATTGAAGGTTTTCCTTATAAAGGAGTTCTGATTCTTTCCTAAACTCTAAAGGTTTAGGATTCAAAAAAATATTTTGATGGCAAAATGAGCTTTTAAAATGGACCACTGTTGGTTACATAGATCTCTGAGAATAAAGAATAAAAAGGCACAGTACCGTAACTGGACGAATACAAAAAAAAAAAACCTAACCGAAACGTCGTCATAAGATTCTTTGTTGTGTGGATTATTTGTGTATCCCTGAGAATATTACATAATTTACAAATTTCATCTGAAGAACTTGGATGACATGAACACTCAGCTCTGAGAAACATCCATAATATTACACTTTCTAACTTGTCGGTCATGACATCAGTGCGTATTTCAGTGGCCTCAAAAAAAAAAATCTATACATTAAGAATTTTTGGACAATAAAATGAAAAAAATGCAAGTTACTGTGTGTACATGTATTTTATTTTCACTTTTTAGCTTCCAACTAGTAATTCGTCATGTTACCATTGTTCTTTATCACCATCTGAAGTCGCCTGGGCATCGAAGTGGCGAGAGTGGAGAAGGAGGCGTCCGTGTAGATCCAAAGCTTCTTCAGTGCCTCCTTCAGGTCCGTGATGTTGGTGGGTCGAGCTTTTTGCAATCTCATTTTTCATCACATGCCAGGCACCATCATGCATAAAAAAATTCACACTTGTGAATGTTCCAAAATGTCAGCATGTGTTCCCTTAACAACTCGATATAATTACTTCCCTTCATTGTAATGTTCTTAGGAAGGAAGTATAGTCCACCCCTGCCATTATAACCACAAAAAGCACCCCAGACCATAACACTGTCAGGGTGCTTCACTGTCTTCACAACGTACCGCTGGTCATAACGGAACACACCACTGGCATGACAGACGGTCTTGGAGCCGCTCCTGACGAGCCTGAAGGTACTTTCATTGCTGAACATCACCTTCTGCCACTGGTCTGAGGTCCAATCCTTGTACTTCTTGCAGAACCGAAGCCATTTCTTCTTCATGGCTTCAGTTAGCATGGGTTTCTGGGCGGCACGTTGAGCAAACATTTTCAGGTTCTTGTGCAGTCGGTGCTGAATGGTTAGCACTGCAACGTCTTTCAGAAATGCAGGATACATTCTCTTGAGTTCTGAGGCTGTTATGGCAGGATCTGATGACACTTCCTCCCTCAGGATGTTGTCTATGTGAAGAGAAAATGCATCCTGCACTCCTGAAAGACGTCGCAGTGCTAACCATTCAGCAGAGACTGCAAAAGGACCTGAAAATGTTTGCTCAACGTGCCGCCCAGAAACCCATGCTAACTGAAGCCATGAAGAAGAAATGGCTTCAGTTCTGCAAGAAGTACAAGGATTGGACCTCAGACCAGTGGCAGAAGGTGATGTTCAGCGATGAAAGTACCTTCAGGCTCGTCAGGAGCGGCTCCAAGACCGTCTGTCATGTCAGTGGTGTGTCCCGTTATGACCAGCGGTACGTTGTGAAGACAGTGAAGCACCCTGACAGTGTTATGGTCTGGGGTGCTTTTTGTGGTTATAATGGCAGGGGTGGACTATACTTCCTTCCTAAGAACATTACAATGAAGGGAAGTAATTATATCACGCTGACATTTTGGAACATTCACGAGTGTGATTTTTTATCCATGATGGTGCCCTTGCCCATAAGTCAAAAGGAGTGAAAGTTCCTCAGTGTTTTGTAGTGGCCAGGCAACTCCCCTGACCTAAATCCTAACGAGAATGCCTGGCATGTGATGAAAAATGAGATTGCAAAAGCTTGACTCACCAACATCATGTACCTGAAGGAGGTACTGAAGAAGCCTTGAATCTACATGGACGCCTCCTTCTCCACCCTCACCACTTCGATGCCCAGGCGACTTCAGATGGTGATAAAGAACAATGGTAACATGACCAAGTACTAGTTGGAAGCTATTAAGTGAAAATAAAATATATGTACACTCAGGAAGTTGCATTTATTTTTGTTTTATTGTTCAAAATATCATATACGGTATATCATATATGATATACCGACAAGCTGAAAAATTAGACACATGAGCAACAATTGGGTATCTTTACTAACTAGATATTTCTTCAACCAGTCGTTTTACCAACACAATACAGGGACAAAAACAGAAGACTAAAGAAATTGAGGCAATCAGTCCCTCAGCCTAGCAGCAAATGTTCAGTACCGTAGTCGTCTTAATGAATCTGCAACACAGGCAGGTAGAAGTGAGCACTGGAGAGATGAGATGCAACAGAAGAGGGTGAAGTACAACACCTCTGACTCCAGGAGATAAGCCCATTCTTTCTACCTGTGCTTCATTCATATCAAGACTACGGTATTGAATATCAGTTGCTAGGCTGAGGGACTGATTGATTCATCTACATCTTCAGTCTTCTGTTTTCGTCCCTGGTTGGCGAAACTTTTACATGAAGATACCGAGTTATTGCTCATGTGTCTAATTCTTCAACTTGTCAGTATTATATGCCATTAATGTTATG
>NC_091347.1:7887706-8093341 GCF_038502225.1 Cherax quadricarinatus | reverse complement strand
TATTTTATTATTAGATTTTCCGTCTATATTTACTCTTATCTCCATGGGGAAGTGGAACAGAATTCTTCCTCCGTAAGCCATGCATGTCGTAAGAGGCGACTAAAATGCCGGGAGCAAGGGGTTAGTAACCCCTTCTGTTTAAATTACGAAATTTAGAAAGAAAAAGCTTCGTTTTTAGTTAGCTGGCGTCGTATGTGAGGCCCCTCATAATCCTTTACTGCATTTGGCTTGTCCTGTGGCTTGTTCCTGACGTCTTGGTGATCCTACGACATCCTGTGTACTCAGTGTTTTACAGGTTCCTCCAGTCTTCTACGGAAGCTCCATGAGGTCCTGTGTGAGAGGAAGTGTTCGACTAGACGTGACAACCTTTGACAGCACCTATGTTGCTGAGAGATGAATTTTTGTTATATCATACTTGGTTATTAATGATCTGCCACACACAGCCAGTTCCTTGTGCATTTTTCAGTAGACCGTAAATACCAGGTCACTGAACTTTAGATGGGAAGTAGTGGGTTCTGCTCCATAATTTTCGACATATAATTAAGCCACGTGTTCTAGTTGCTGATATTTACGGGCTACTGAAAAAATTAGCGCTTCATTTATCTAAGTGAAGCGCTAGTTTTTTTCTTGTAATATGCGAGCTGCGTGCATCTCAATGGATGGTTAGACTTATGGGAATTAGTTGCAGCTTTTATTAACAAGCTATTTTGGTAAAGTGTGAAAGCCAAGATTTTATACAAAACTTGTTTGGAAACCTGTGTACTGCCAGAGTCTGGGAATCTGCAAAGTTACTGAACCAGGTTTCAAAACTACCGGTTATTGCTGTGGATTTTGGTGTAATATCCAGGAGTAAGGGGAGCTGCTCCCTGGATGTCTAGCTATTAAAACAACTCTGATATTTCGCTCTTGTATCACATTCTTGCTTCTATGCTGTTTTCTGGTGTATTATTGTGTTCTTATACACATCACTGATGTGTTCTGGCAAATATTTTACTTTGCTAGTTAGGCAGTTTTGGTATTTAGGTATTCAGTAGGATCTTGTATAGTGTTTCTGCTGTGATGAACAGTCATGTTATATATGTACAAACAGCCCCTTGCTTATTCTTAGTACCTAAGGACTATCAGAGGGGCACTTTTACCCTTGTTTGATCAGAGTGAATATTTTTATCGTGTTCATTAATGGTGATTACCTGTGAGTAATGATGCTCAAACCTGTGAGTAAGGATCATTGATCTTTCATATTTATTCACTCCAAGGTAATTCATGTACTCATGAGTAGCCAAAGCTATTTGGGACGCCTTATTTACGTAAAAGTAAACAAGTTTCATAGGTCAAGTTTCATAGGTCAAGTTTCATAGGTCAAGTTTCATAGGTCAAGTTTCATAGGTCAAGTTTCATAGGTCAAGTTTCATAGGTCAAGTTTCATAGGTCAAGTTTCATAGGTCAAGTTTCATAGGTCAAGTTTCATAGGTCAAGTTTCACAGGTCAAGTTTCACAGGTCAGTTATATAAGAGAATAATTTTAAACTGTTTTTTTAACATCTACTTATCCATTATTTACATTAATATTTTTTAACTGTTTAAGGAAGAAGGTTTAATGAACCACAAGGGTTTATCGTATGTTCTAAAAAAGTAGCGAAATGCTTTTGAGTTTCATTGTATTCGGTATGAGAGATTGAGTGAAACTTGTGTCGTATTACCTCCCGAGCAGCAAGCTTCTGCCTTATGACACTTACGAGTGGCCAGAGATGATGTAACATCGTTACATGGGCGCTTGTCAGAGAGTTTTGAGCTAGAGGCCAACCGTAATTCTGCAGCCTGTGTTTAACAGTGATTTTAATTTGCAAATATCCTCGTCGGTTTTCAAGCAAATGGACAGCGAGGGGCCTTTTCCAGCCGGTAGAACGGCCGCTTACAGATAAGAGATGTTGAATCTGTTCCCTTCTAGTTGTCTCGTCACAAGAGGAAGGTGCCGTGAGTAGTGATCCACGATCACGCACGAGTCAACAACCTTAACAACAAGAATCCTTAACTCTTCCTCCTACACTAAGCGATGTAACTCCTTTTATTTTTTTTATCTTCTTAGCCTGTAGTGGAATTTGAGACTCACATTTAAGCCATTACAACGACTATTTCTTCTATATGGTTCAGGTCAACGAGGTTCTATGCGGCCCTCAACTCCCCCCTCCCCTCGCCACATTCATACATCTTCCACTCAATGATAGAGCTTTCCCCAGCTTGAATCACATAAGCAATCTCAGCCTACAAACACAGAAAACTCAAACTCCAGAAATTAATTTGTAACTCGAATTCTTCATTAACAAGTGGTATTACAACCTAGGCTTTCAAATGGCCTGTTAACCCAGGTGTAATGGGAGCAAATAAACACAGTAGAAAAAGTTTAGACTTATATTATCCTTCACCAAATTTAGAACAGCAATATGTACACTATGTACAGTAATAAATATAGTGCACGTCACGGTAAGCAAGGCAGAAATAGAAGCCACAAGAAAGCAGACCGTGCTTCAACCAGCTCTAGAATGGGAATGACAAGGGCAGACAGGAGAGCGGTATCCACATAACCTCTGCGATTGTCAATCCCACCTTCTTATTGGCTAGAACCTGGTCACTAGTTGAACGATGGGGCCCCATCATCAACTCTTAGCAACCTGGTTCGCTGGTTGGGGGAGATAGCCTGTAAATGAGGGTGTGTCCATGCGCCGAATAAAGGTTACGTACTCTTTGCATGCCACACCCCCACCCCCGAGAAGGCTCAGGATTAGGCTGCCACCTCCCAGTGGTAACCGTGCCGCCATGGCACAAAATAATGGGACCGCCTATCCTCTCCACCATCCAACTCTTAGATAGAGCTCAGCTTTCCTAGTGCCTGAAAGCCAAACCCTAAACTCAGAGTGAGACAGCAGTCAGATAAGCCAACATAGGTCCAAGATACAAGCGGACGGTAGCCCGTATCCCCTCACTAAAAAAAACCCCCACATCAGGGGATAAAAAAAAGAGCTTGAAAGGGGGGTTACCACAAATACATCCTAACCTAAATAAAATATTAAACTAGACTCTTGACAAAGAGTCTGCCAACACATTTTCTTTGCCGGCAATGTAACGAATTTTGAAGTTATAGGGCTGCAGCCTGAGCGTCCAACGCATAAGCCTTGTGTTGTGATTCTTCATGGCTTGGAGATAGACTAACGGGTTGTGATCACTGTAGACTGTGACCACCTGCGATGTCTGGCCCACATAAACATCGAAATGCTCCAAAGCCATTACCAGCGCGAGGGCTTCTTTTTCAATGGTAGAGTAAGCTCTCTGATGTGGCTGGAACTTAGCTGAAAAGTATGCTACAGGCTGCAACTCCTTGTTCCCGATTTGTAATAGTACCGCCCCAACCCCAGACTCACAAGCATCAACCTGTAATGAAAAAGGTTTGGAGAAGTCTGGAGACAGGAGAATGGGTGCAGAGCACAATAATCTTTTTGCTTTATTAAAAGCAGTGTTACAATCTGACGTCCAATTAAAGGGAACTTTATGACTGGTAAGAGAGGTAAGAGGGGCTACAATATCTGAGAAATTCTTACAGAATCTTCTGTAAAATCCTATCATGCCTAGGAAACGTTGAAGAGATTTCCTATCATGAGGAACTGGATAATCTTTAATCGAAAGAACTTTAGCAAGTTTAGGTGCAACATTACCACTACCTACTTCATGGCCTAGAAAAGTGATAGTGGCCTGGCCAAAGGAAGATTTAGATAAATTAACTGTTAATTGGGAATTCTTAAAGGTCTCAAACAGAGCTTTAAGTCTAAGTAGGTGTTGATCCCAAGTATCAGACACCACAACAATATCATCTAGGTATGCTGCCGTGCCTTCAAGTCCTTTAATAGCCTGATGGATAAGTTTCTGGAATGAAGAGGGGGAATTTTTCATTCCGAAGGGGGTAACTGTATACTGATAATGACCTCCTGGAATTACGAAGGCAGAGATTTCCTTCGCCTTATCTGTCAAAGGTACCTGATAGTAACCTTTAAGGAGATCTAATTTGGACACAAAAGTAGCCTTACCCACAAAGTCAATTACGTCATCCAGACGAGGAAGAGGGTAAGCATCTGTAATTGTGACCTCGTTCACTTTACGGTAGTCTGTGCACATACGAAACCCTCCATCAGCCTTCTTTACTAGGATGCACGGTGAAGCCCATGGACTAGATGACTCCTCCACTAAACCATGTTCTAACAAGAAGTCTACTTCCTGCTGAAGTAACCTTTGCTTTTCAGGATTAGCTCTGTAGGGGGAGAGTTTAATTGGTTTAGATTTTCCCACATCTACATCATGGTAACCTAACGTACATTTTTTCGGCACATCCGAAAAAATATTAGGATATGACTGTAGAAGCTCAGTTAAATTGGTTGCTTGTATTTCAGATAATCCATCCATTAACGGGCTAGGATCCTTGAGGAGGACAGAATTTGAAAGTTTAGTATTAATTTCAGAGATAGAGTGCAAAGAGTCAGAGTCGTCCTCAGAGGTAGAGGACAGAGTCATTACTGGGACTTTATCTGGTGTATGAAAGGCCTTGATTTGATTTATGTGGTAAGTTTTTGTTTTTGAGGTCTTATCAATGGGAGCTACCACATAATTTAAATCAGATAATCTACTTACTATCTGCATAGGTCCCGTAAATCTAGCTTTCAAGGTGTGGCCAGGTATAGGTTCCTGCACCAACACCTTGTCTCCTGGATGGAAGGAGCGGAATTGTGCACTTTTGTCATACCTCTGTTTCATCTTACTTTGAGCTATCTTTAGGTTAGCCGTGGCTAACTCACGTGCCACCTGCAACCTTGAAGACGGGTTGTAGAGTGCTGAGCTTACGTCTTCTCCCATCCATCCTTCTTTGAGCACCCGAAGAGGACCTCGTACATTGTGCCCAAAGATCAGCTCAAACGGACTATACCCTGTAGACTCTTGCACCGTCTCTCGTACTGAGAATAGCAACAACGGTAGAGATTCATCCCAATCTGTCGGAAAGTGCATGCAAAAACTTCTCATCATTGTTTTTAATGTTTGGTGGAATCTTTCCAAGGCGCCTTGGGACTGAGGGTGATAGGCAGTGGATAAGTTGTGAATTATCCCTAACCTAGTTAATACTTCCCTAAATGCTTTGGCAGTGAAGTTAGTACCTTGATCACTTTGTATAGTTTTAGGAATGCCAAAACAAGAAATGAATTTTGTTAAAGCTTTGAGAATAGCTTTAGTATTGATACTACGCATTGGGATCGCTTCAGGATATCTGGTTACTTTATCCATAATTGTAAATAAATACTGATTTCCAGACTTTGACTTAGGTAGTGGACCTACACAATCTATAATTAAATCTGCAAAAGGTTCTCCATCAGCAGGTATGGGTTGGAGAGGTGCAGGTTTAATAGAATGTCCAGGTTTTCCAACTTGCTGACATTCTCGGCAACACCTAATATGATTCTTCACATCTTTCTTTAATGTTGGCCAATAAAATTCTTTTGTGATTCTATACAAGGTTTTTGTAATTCCTAAGTGACCTCCTGATGACGTATTATGAGCTATATTTAATATCTGAGGTCTATACTTGGTTGGAACCACTAACCTGTCGTATAATTGCCGGCCCTCTGTCTCCTTACCAGTCTCAGTGCATACCAAATAATCATTTTTAACTTCATACTTGACTGGATGACCCAAAGAGGATTTACCCATGGCTGCCTCAAAAGTGAATTTTAACGAAGGGTCCTTACGTTGTTCCTCCCGGAAGGACAGTCCCTCGGGCATGGAAACAGAGACATCTGGCAATCCTGCAACCTGGGAATAGGAAGGCTTGATCGGGGTCTGTTCACTTGATTTACGAGACTCCGGCCGGTGTGTCTCATAAAACAACGTGGCTATTCCGAGATCGGAGTCGTCCAAGGATAGGTCAACATTCTCCCCAGACAACCCTTGGGATGTTGCCCGAGTTATGGCCAACACTGGAGAAGCATTAATCATTATAGGTTCAGGACACGAAGTAACAGTAGTAATGTTATTACCCAGTAATAACATGGCATTTTTCATGGGAAATCCTTTTGAGATACCTACAGTCAAGTACCCAGTGTAATATTTGCACTGTACATAAATTTTATGCAAAGGAACTGAATATATAGCTCCTCCGTAAGCTTCCAATAAAACTGAGGAATTCAAGGAAGTATTCTCTGAAAGGGGTAATATTCCTTCTCTGACAAGTGAGCAATATGCTCCAGTATCTCTAAAGGTATTTACTTTAGTTGGTTCTGAGTGTTCCTGAAGGGAAATAAGACTTTCGCAATAATAAGGGGCCATACCTTTTTCTACTTCTCTAGGGGACATGTTACTAGGGATATTAGAGATTTTCCCGATGGGTTGAGGTTTTTGGGGGCAGTTGGAACTGATATGACCTACTTTATTACACCTGAAGCAGACGACAGGCTTGCCCTTTACTCCCTGATGACGTTGCAAGTGGTGTCGTTCTGGCTGGTGCCTCTCTGGATATTGTTGTCGAGATGCTCCATAAGTAGTTTGCCTCTCCGCAGGGGGACCATATGTTGAGAAGCGTGGCTCACCAGGTGACTTGGTTCGATGTCGTAGACGCTCTCCCTCCGGCTGGCACTTCATTCTCCAATGTTGTCGATCTCTGCTCACGCCAGACTGTTGAAAAGAGAGACGGGACCGCTCGGACAAGGAGCGGTTCGTTTCGAAGGTATCAGCCAACCTGGCCGCCTCCAATGCAGTGGTTAAGTCACGATCCTGCAGAAAGACACGAACCTCTGGTCCCACAGACTCCAGCAGGTTATCAATCAGAATAAGCTGCACCAGCTCCTCAAAGTTAGAGACACCACTCGCTTTATACCAGCTGGTAAAAGCTTTGGTTTGCTGTCTCACAAAGTCCACCAGGGATTGACCAAGCTGCCGCCTGTTCAATTTGAAGGTCTTACGATATTTAGCTGGGATACATGTATATGCTCCCAACACTGTGGTCTTCACTACTTGATAATCAGAGAATTCAGCGTCAGTTAATACCGACGTAAATTCCTGTGCCTTACCCAATAATGCTGTATGAACCAACGCTGCCCAGTGCTGTTCCGGCCACCTCAAGGCTCGAGCCTGATTTTCGAAGCTTTCGAAAAATTGCTCTGGTTCGGCCTCATTGAAGCGGGGAACAAGCTGTACTGCTTTTTGTAAACTGAAATCGTTTACAGAATGCGAAAACTGCCTCCTTTCTCTTTCCCTATCAAATTCTTCCCTTGCGAATGCTCTCTGTTCCCTAGTTTGCTCAAGATTGATTTTTGCCAGCTGAAGTGCCAACGACGCTGATTCACCCTGAGACAACCCATGTGCACTATACTGACCATTTTGCTCCGTAGGTGTATCATCTTCCTCCTGCGAGAACATAGTAGTTTTTGCCCTAGCTCCCGTAGAGGGAGGAGTCTGATGTGCCATCTCTTCTTCAATAAGTATGTCAGCAATAAGTGAACGCAGTTGCGCAGCTGTAAGAGTGCGTTTATAGGGAATGCCAATGGAACGAGCAATTTGCCAACAACGCTGTAGGGACAATTTAGGTAGGTTATGCAAAGTATATGCCGACACCAGGCGTCTGACTCGTCTAGGTGGCATAAGTTATTCGCTATGCACAGTACGAATACCCCAACGTAACACGTTAATTTGCAGAACACGCTTAGCTATGCACAGTACGATTGCAAAATACGCATACAAGCAAAGCCGACTGCACACAAGATTGACCGTAGCGAAGCGAGCACACTGAACAAGCTAGTAGCGAGCTGTTGAACGATCACACAATAGCAAGGCTGATCATAAGCAACTGACACGCAAAATTTGTAAAGCGAAGCGAAACAGCAAGCTACACAATGTTCCTGCTACAAGCTTCACCCTAAGCTCAACCGTTTCTCTAAGTCCAGCTCTCGGACAGGCTACCCATATTACAACCTAGGATTTCAAATGGCCTGTTATCCCAGGTGTAATGGGAGCAAATAAACACAGTAGAAAAAGTTTAGACTTATATTATCCTTCACCAATTATAACAGCAATATGTACACTATGTACAGTGATAAATATAGTGCACTCCACGGTAAGCAAGGCAGAAATAGAAGCCACAAGATAGCAGACCGTGCTTCAACCAGCTCTAGAGTGGGAATGACAAGGGCAGACAGGAGAGCGGTATCCACATAACCTCTGCGATTGTCAATCCCACCTTCTTATTGGCTAGAACCTGGTCACTAGTTGAACGATGGGGCCCCATCATCAACTCTTAGCAACCTGGTTCGCTGGTTGGGGGAGATAGCCTGTAAATGAGGGTGTGTCCATGCGCCGAATAAAGGTTACGTACTCTTTGCATGCCACAAGTAACTGTTATAATAACAATTTTCTATTTTCTACCACTCTACCCTTCTCATCTCTATTTTTAACCTCTCCTTTCTACTCCTTAATCCATTCTATCACTGCTTTTCTCTTTCAAAGCACGTGTATCCCTTCCTCAAAGGTCCTCTCTTATCCAGACCATCCTGTGACATGCTAATTTCGAAGTAGGAATAATTCCAGCTCTCCTGGAAGGAAAGCTTTAAAACTTCTGTACCTGCTGAACCCTTCTTAGTGGACTGCTTGACGATATCCCTGTCGATTTACTTAGGTTTCCTAGCTAAAGCATCTCAATGCCTGATGAAGGAAGCCTGTCCTGTGTAACGGACTGTGAAAGGGAACCATAGCTAGTCTTTACTGCCAAAATATAACTATCATGGAAATAAATGGTATCAAATACCGACACAGTGGAAATATAAACACATATGCAGTATAATGTGATCCTTTATTGACAACGTTTCACCCACACAGTGGGCTTTTTCAAGTCACACACAGATCTGTGTGTGACTTGAAAAAGCCCACTGTGTGGGTGAAACGTTGTCAATAAAGGATCACATTATACTGCATATGTGTTTATATTTCCATATAACTGTCATATAGTAGGCAACAACTACGCTACTGATGTAAATAATTCATTTTAAAATTAAAAAAAAACTTTCTCCATAATCTCCATTCCTACTAATTCTCACACCTCCTTTCTATATGCATTTATAGCCTCCCTCTTTCCTTTCAGTTTTCCCCTCTCTTATCAGTTCCTCTCCCATACAGTAATCCTGTATCACTTATTCTTCTACGGTATCCCTTTTCTCACCCGCACGTTCTTCCTGAATCTCAGTCTTTTACTTCATCTCTCCCTTGTTTCCTCCATAACTTTCTTTCCTTCAGATACTCCATCCTTTATTCTTTCCTTTCCTCTCAGCACCAGCAGTACAATGATGCTTCGACAAGAGTAGTGTAGTGTAGCATACTAAACATCTTGTGTCTCCTACCCTCCACCCCTCTCCTTCCTTCTACCCCACTCCCTCTAACCCTATACCCCTCTTCCTCCAATACGCCGCCCCTCTCCCTCCACCCGTCTCCCTCCACCCGTCTCCCTCCACCCCTCTCCCTCCTACCCTCCACCCCACTTCATCCTACCCTCCACCCCTCTTCATCCAACACACAAGAACACAAGAAAGGAGGAACACTGCAGGAGGCCCGTTGGCCCACACTAGGCAGGTCCTTTACAATTCATCCCACTAACAAAACATTTGCCCAACCCAATTTGCAATGCCACCCAAGAAATAAGCTCTGATGTGAAAGTCCCACTCAAATCCAACCCCTCCCACTCATGTACTTATCCAACCTAAATTTGAAACTACCCAAAGTCCTAGCCTCAATAACCCAACTAGGTAAACTGTTCCACTCATCAACTACCCTATTTCCAAACCAATACTTTCCTATGTCCTTTCTAAATCTAAACTTATCTAATTTAAATCCATTACTGCGGGTTCTCTCTTGGAGAGACATCCTCAAGACCTTATTAATATCCCCTTTATTAATACCTATCTTCCACTTATACACTTCGATCAGGTCTCCCCTCATTCTTCGTCTAACAAGTGAATGTAACTTAAGAGTCTTCAATCTTTCTTCATAAGGAAGATTTCTAATGCTATGTATTAATTTAGTCATCCTACGCTGAATGTTTTCTAACGAATTTGTCCATTCTGTAATACGGAGACCAGAACTGAGCTACATAATCTAGGTGAGGCCTTACTAATGATGTATAAAGCTGCAGTATGACCTCTGGACTTCTGTTGCTTACACTTCTTGATATTAATCCCAGTAATCTATTTGCCTTATTACGTACGCTTAGGCACTGCTGTCTTGGTTTAAGGTTGCTGCTCACCATAACCCCTAAGTCCTTTTCGCAATCTGTATGGCTAAGTTCTACATCATTTAACATATAAGTACTAGGGTTATGGGCACTCCCAAGCTTCAGAACCTTGCATTTATCTACATTGAACTGCATCTGCCACTTTTCTGACCAAGAATAGAGTTTGTTTAAATCCTCCTGAAGTTCCATAACATCTACGTTTGAATCAATTATCCTACCTATCTTTGTGTCATCGGCGAATTTGCTCATATCACTAGTAATTCCCTCATCAAAATCATTGATATATATTATAAACAACAACGGGCCCAAGACTGATCCCTGTGGAACGCCACTTGTTACAGATCCCCACTCGGATTTAACCCCATTTATGGACACTCTCTGCTTCCTGTCAGTGAGCCATGACTCGATCCACGAGAGCACTTTTCCCCCAATGCCACGAGCTGCCACTTTCTTTAACAGTCTATGATGCGGAACTCTATCAAAAGCCTTACTAAAATCTAAGTAAATAATATCAAATTCTTTATCGTGGTCAACAGCCTCAAAAGCTTTACTGAAGAAAGTTAATAAATAAGTTAGACAAGACCGGCCTCTTGTGAATCCATGCTGAGTATCATTAATCAAGCTATGCTTATCGAGATGGCTTCTTATAATCTCAGCTATAATTGACTCTAGTAATTTGCCTACAATTGAGGTCAGGCTTATTGGGCGGTAATTTGACGGTAACGACTTGTCCCCTGTTTTAAAAATAGGAATTACATTAGCCATCTTCCACATATCAGACACTACACCTGTTTGAAGAGATAAATTAAAAATATTAGTTAATGGTTCACAGACTTCCATTTTGCATTCCTTAAGAACCCTTGAAAAAACCTCATCAGGACCCGGCGACTTATTTTGCTTCAGTCTGTCTATCTGCTTCACAACCATTTCACTAGTGACTGTGATGTTACATAATTTATCTTCTTCTAGCCCACTATAAAACTTAATTACTGGAATATTGTTAGTGTCTTCCTGTGTAAAAACCGAGAGAAAATAATTATTAAAAATCGAGCACATTTCATTCTCTTTGTCAGTAAGGTGCCCATAGTTATTTTTAAGGGGACCTATCTTATCTCTAACTTTTGTTCTATATACCTGGAAAAAACTTTTTGGGTTAGTTTTAGAATCCTTAGCAACTTTAATTTCATAGTCCCTTTTAGCTTTTCTTATCCCCTTTTTAATGTCCCTCTTAATGTCAATATACTGATTCATAAGATGACCCTCACCTCTTTTGATACGCCTATAAATTCCTTTCTTATGCCCTAGTAGATATTTCAGCCTATTATTCATCCATTTTGGGTCATTTCTATTTGATCTAATTTCTTTATATGGGATAAACGTTCTTTGAGCAGTATGTATAGTGTTCAGAAAACTGTCATATTGATAGCTCACTTCGTTACCCCAGTCAACAGATGATAAGTGTTCTCTAAGCCCATCGCAATCTGCTAAGCGAAAATCTGGGACTGTTACTGAGTTATCGCTACTATCGTACTTCCATTCAATGCTAAATGTAATTGATTTGTGGTCGCTAGCACCCAGTTCCTCTGAAATTTCTAAATTATTAACAAGGGATTCATTGTTTGCCATAACTAAGTCAAGCAGGTTATTTCCCTTTGTAGGTTCTGTCACACACTGCTTCAAAAAACAATCCTGAACTACTTCTAAGAAGTCGTAGGATTCTAAATTCCCAGTCAAGAAATTCCAATCAATATGACTAAAGTTAAAGTCTCCTAGAATTACTACATTATCGTGCCTTGTGGCCTTAACAATTTCCTCCCATAGTAGTCTCCCTTGGTCCCTATATAAGTTTGGGGGACGGTATATCACTCCTAAAATCAGTTTTTCTTGCCCCTCTGAAAATTCTATCCAAACAGACTCTGTATGTGTTACTTCAGACTTAATACCCGTTTTTATGCAACAGTTCAAGCGATCTCGGACATACAATGCCACCCCACCCCCCTTCCCGATACTTCTATCTACTTGGAACAATTTAGAACCCTGAATATGACATTCCGCAGGCATGTCCCGACTTTTTGAATTAAACCACGTCTCAGTTAAGGCAAATACATCAATGTTACCTCCACTAGCAACTAATCTCAACTCGTCCATCTTATTCCTAGCACTACGGCAATTAGCATAATAAACATTGAAAGACTCTCCTTTCTCTTTACCCTTCCTGCTCATTTCTGTTTTTCTACCAAACCTATTACTGTCCTTATCACCCAAAGTCCCTGGCTTTTCAATATCTACCTCGTTCTGCTTATTACTAGTTCCCCTAGAACTCGTAATATTACTACACTGGGACTTCACTGTTTTCCTGCCAAAACCCATACCACTAACTATTCCTAGTTTAAAGTCCTAACTGCTCCCTCCACTGCAGTTGCCAGTGCTACCACCCCAGACCTAGATAAGTGAACCCCATCCCTGGCATACATATCATTTCTGCCATAGAAGAGGTCCCAGTTGTCAATGAATGTTACCGCATTTTCCTTACAGTATTTGTCCAGCCAGCAATTGACACCAATTGCCCTGGACAACCATTCATTTCCAACTCCTCTCCTTGGCAAAATACCACATATGACAGGGTTCCCACCCTTTCTCCTAATTATTTCTATTGCTGACCTATACCTGCTAATCAGGTCTTCACTCCTACGTCTGCCAACATCGTTGCCTCCAGCACTGAGACAGATAATAGGATTGCTCCCATTACCTCTCATGATGTCATCCAGACGGCTAACAATATCCTCCATACCAGCCCCAGGAAAGCAAACTCTGTCTCCTACTCCTGTCCTTCAAGCAGAACGCCCTATCCATATACTTAACTTGGCTATCCCCAACAACAACAATATTCTTACCTTCCTTGGTGTCGTTCGTCGTGACGTTCCCAGTAGTCGACTCACATTCGTCGGGTAGCACTGAGAATGTATTAGATGTTTCCACAACAGTTTCCACGGCAGTCTCTTTCTTCTTCATCGTTTCTACCTTTCCATTCGTCTTCTTGATCGTCAGCTTCATTCCCTGCTGTCCAGCCACTGACCAGTTTCCCTTCTTGACCTGAGGACTCAAAACAGGAGGACTACTACGAATCTTCTTGTTTTCCTCGGTCAGTCGCCGAATTTCTATCTTCGCCATCCTCAATTCTTCCTTAAGCTGTTGGTAAAGTTGCTCGATGGAGGGCATCTTGCTTCAATTCGTAGAGAGCGCGCAAACAGGTCTTCACAGAGCTAAGTACACGTCACCACCCTCTCCTTCCAACCCTCCACCCCTCTCCCTCCACCCCTGTCCCTCCACCCCTGTCCCTCCACCCCTGTCCCTCCACCCCTGTCCCTCCTACCTTCCCCCCTCTCGCTCATACCCTCCACCCCTCTCCCTCCTACCCTCCACTCCATCCATGACACTTTCCACCACCTCCCTCATATCATCATAGTCTGTTAGCCTTTACTTCTTATATTATTATTGATTTGTGTTGCGGCCCACTACCAAACTAGTGGTTAAATAGTTAACCTGCCGGCCGGCAGTACCACTGGGTACGTCATCAAACCCATTGTGGGGACTGCTGAGCCGGCCTTAGAGCAGTACGTACCTAAACACCTCACGGTACGCATCTAAGCAGTAGGTACCTGAACACCTCACGGTACACATCTACTGGCTTTAGAAGCAGTAAGTACCTGAACACCTCACGGTACGTATCCAAGCAGTAATTACCAGAACACCTTACAGTATAGATCTACTGGCAGTAGAGAGTATTCTCCTGCCCATCTTTTGGTATTCTACTGGCTTCTACTGATTTTAGAAGAGCCGCTCACCGCAGCTCACTGAGTCTGATGGCCTCAGTTACTTGACGGCCGCACTCAGTGAGCTTGCAGCATGGTGTTCTGCTAGTAATTCATCGTACCACCTTGCGGTGTGTCAATTGGTCTTGAAGCCGGTAGATAGTACTCGCCAGACCATCTTACGGTGTACTTCTACCGGCCTTGGAGAGTATTTACAGGACTACCGGTGATGTCTGCAGACTCACCGCCTACGCTGGTCAGCTGTGGGACGGAGTCATCTGATGCTGTTTTAGTGGGACATTACATGAAGAAAAGGTTGGAGTGTGACACTGAACTGGGCTAGGACCGTAGTGTGACACTTAGGGAAGTATGATGGAGTGGAACACTGAGATATGCTACAGGACCGTAGTGGAACACTGAGAAGAAAAGGGTGTCGTGGTTGTAGTACACATTGAATAGTATTATGTGACTGGCCTCTCGAAAGACGCTACGTCGATAGTGAGTGTCGCAGAGACAAGGGTGTCAAGTGTGACACAGTCGAGAAAGGGTGTGGATGACGCAGAGAAAAGGGTGTCGTGTGACACGGAGTGTCTGGTGACAGAGAAAAGGGTGTCGAGTGACACGGTGGAGAAGGAGCGACACAACTGGAATAAGTGTCGTGTGAGACACAGAGCGTCATTATAAGTGTCGTGTGAGACACAGAGCGTCATTATAAGTGTCGTGTGAGACACAGAGCGTCATTATAAGTGTCGTGTGAGACACGGAGTTTATCACAATTTATTATTATACAAATGTTATTTATAATTTATTATTTTAGCATAGATATATATATTATTATTTTAAGATGCTAATAATTTATTATTGTAACACGTATGTATATTTTAAATACCTCCTAGACCAAAGATTGATTTTTATATTAAAGATTAATTTATTTTAATGTTGTATTATGTATCCCGAACTCGTATATTACAAACACTAATGTAAAACCCAATTGGTGTTTTTGTAATAATTTGTGTAGCCATTTATCTCTCACACAGCACAGGAAATCATAGTATAGAAGCAGGATGACTGACAGGAATTATTGTCCGGCGTTACTGGCTGCGTAAGATAAGTTTTCATCAATAACAGAAGAAAATTAATTATAATTCCAAGACAACGTAGTTCTGAGAGACAGAACTGACGATCAAGTAAGACAGGGATGGGTGGACCGCATATTCTTGGACTGCAAGGAAGCATTAGAAACCGTAGTACACTAAAAAAAAAGAACCGAACATGCATCGGGCAGACATTCCGAATATTGTATACGAGGATCATTGAACACCAGAGGACAATACGTTATGCACAAGAGAATTCAGTTGTTTTTCAACATGTTAGCAACAACAGTCACAATACTGATTGGGAAGTTGCCACCATCAAACAAATCACACTGCAGCCACAATGCAAAATTATAGAATCTGTTCATATCTACAATCCCTAATTTTGACATCACACAGGGAAAATGCAAACCAGATGTTATTTCAAAATTACCCTTAAGAACTACACACCAGCGCCCAACCTAATATAGAACAACAGCACAAGATCAGGAATTACATAGCACTGAGGATGTTCTTATTTAAATTTTAAGCACTCTTCCAGTCCCCAACTTCAAGACCCTTATTCCTTGACCTGTCTTCCCAAGCGCTGACCTGACGCTCCATGCTCACCTGCGCTGTTGAGAGGCACAACCCTTCCTCTACATTCATGTTCTCCTTTTACTTTTGTATCTCCTGAAGAGGACCCAAGCAAAGGCAAGAATAACCCCAATTCAATACACTTTTGTAAATCAAGAAAACAGAAGTGATAGCAGATGCAGTCTTCCGCAATGGAAACTACATAATGAAAAAAGAAAGGAAAAGTATAAGAGTGGAGGCACAACTCTGCTTAACAAGGGAAAACCGACTGAAGAAGGCACATGAATACCTGTTAACACTTACAAAGTCGTCTTGTTCCACTCCAGTATGTTTTTCTCCCACTGTGATTCCCACAGTATTTCTACCGTACACCTTACGTGGTATTCTCAGCCTACGTTTTTTCTTCTCATTCTTCCACTCTTATTTCCCTTTTATCTTTACAAAAGTTAATAATGCATACTTTTTTTTATCCATCTTTACTTTCTTTTTTTTCTGTATATATTCAACAATTCACCAACCATTTCAAAACTATAACCCATCAATCTCTGGGGGTTTTATCCTGTTTCTTACTACCCACTGCCTCATTCACTTCCTACTCGCTGACCTCCCTTCTTCCTAAGTGATCTTTAACTTCTTGTCACTTGCACGTAATCATCATTTCCCTTTTATCATTCCAGTGTCACCACCACATTCTTAACTAACATTATGCTACGACAGTTTGATCCCAGACTTTTCTATCTTATATATTTTCCAAATCGTATCTAATTCTCGGATAAAAAAAATTACTCATACTCATTTGCTCTTATTTAACTCTTTTAACTTTTCTTTTCACCCTCGGTGAAGTGTAACTTTCTTATAAGCATGCTAACATTATGTTTGCAAATATTTTCTCCCATACCATCCTTATTCTTATGTCATCATTATCCCGTTATTCCTTTTCCTACTGGCACCCATCTTACTATCTATACAGACCTCTGCGGCACACACACCACCTTGACTCCATATTTATTCTCCTCTATCTCTTCATTACCTGCTCTTGGTCTAGTCACTCTTCCAGCTACTAGTCATACCCACCACTAACCATCGCCTTCTTTAGTTCATTCTCTTTCACTTGCCTCTAGCCCACTGGCACCATTATGCCACGGACACCTTCCTTCGCCTCTTACTGTAGACTTTTGCTCATCAAAAAGCATGAATGGGGCGTCCATTAGAATACCCCTCATTTTTTTTCTCCACTCTATATAGTCTAATAAACCGTAGCCATTGCCCACTGTTAGTGGCACTGTATCATATATTCATGACACTGTATCATGTATTCATGATACAGAGGCACTGTTACAGTGGCACTGTATGATATATTAATTTAACTTCTTAACCACGGAATAACTGTTAACCTTCTCATCATAAATGCTCCCCATTGTCATATACTCCTGGTACTTAAAGCTCTCTTATTACGATCTCTTAATCTCTCCTACTATGGCAGCTAACTTCAAGTCTTGTGGAAAACTTACATGACCACCCATATGTTTATAACTTAAATTTGCAAAATAAGTGAAAAAAAAAATCTCGGTTCCAAAAAAAATTATAAAGACGAAAGACGAATGTCAATGGTTTATTAAGGTGACTAATAATTGAAATCACAATGAGCATCGGTAAAAAATATAACATCTGGTCAATTGGTGGATTGCAATAACGAATTAATAAGATCCCTGGTAATGCATTATTTTAACAAGCTTCTCAAGTAAGAGTGATTTAGTTGACAGACTTACGTTCTGGATGTAAACAATGGTTTTGTCAGTGCTGAAAATTCTGCCTCACACGGGAAAGTTGTAACACAGGGAAGGAGCACTACCAGGACATTACCTCCAAGAATCTCCTTTTATATTTAAACTTTGATCCAGAATGAACTCGGGGATTCTTTTTGTGTTTCGAGATTGCAATGAAGTGTTTCGTTATTCTGAACCTCACTGAGTTGCTGCTGTAGGTTGCTGATGTTAGAAATATCGTCAGGTTCAGTATTGAAGAGGGTTTCCTTACCTAGGTGTGTTTTATCGTATTAATGTTGGTAGAATTACCGACAATATGTGAGGTAAAAGGACACAAGTGCAACTAATGTGCCATATTGTGGCAACGTTTCGCTCTACAGGAGCTTTATGAAGCTGTTAACGGGTTGATAAAACTCCTGGAGAGCGAAACGTTGCCACAAAAAAAAAGTCACATTAGTTGCACTTGTGTCCTTGTACCTCACTTATTTTATCACATTCTCGGGAATATAGTGATCAAAATTCTGCAGTCAACTTGGAATTATGTTCAACGATGATGATTTTGGACTTGAATGAATGAAAATGTAATAATGTTTCGTCCTTCAGAAGTGTACTCAAAGATGTTATTGAGCAGACTTCTCAGCTTTATATTTTACCCTTTCATAACGTTTACTTTCTCTTTAAATGTTGTTAGTTTCTCTGGTGGTTCAACCAACGTCTGATCGCGACCTTGCATTAAGATGCTCGAGGCATTATCTCAGCAAACACTTGGGCAAAATGAGCCATTTGCATCATACTTTTAGTATCTGAGAATTTTGGGGCCAGTGGATGATTGTTTTCAAACAAAAGTATTTCATTCAGGTCCGCATTTCAAGAAACTGTTAAAACGGCTTTCCTGGTGACAGCCATCCAACCTCAGTGTTGACACAACCGATGAACATGTTCCTAGACAAAACCGGAACATATGAGTGAAGATCCCGCAGTTAAGATCGCTGGTTTTAATGAAATTAACGATCTGAGTGACCTGTTTCTCATTTTGTAACTCAAGTGAGAACCTCTGAGAAGCAAGATTTTCATTATGAAAGAGACAGTAAACAATACGTGAGGATTTTCCTCTTTGACTCTAAGCAGTGAAACCCTGACGTGCTCCTAACATTGCTGGTGCACCATCACAACAGACACTAAAACAATTATTTTTCTGAATCTCTTCTTTCTTGAAGAATGAGTCCGCAATCTTGAAAATGTCTTCTCCAGTTGTGTATTGTAATGGCAGGCAGAGCAGAAATTTCTCTTCCATAGCTTCTAGACCTTTATATCGTACGTAAGCCATGAGTTGGGCATCATCACTAACACCTGTAGATTCGTCCAGCTGGAGACTCTACTGCCCACGCATTTTTATGGTTACCATCACCTGGTCTTTTATATCACACGACATGTTCTTAATTCGTTGACTACTTGTCATATGACAGAGGTATGCGATCAGTTTTCTTTGCAGTTTCACTTCCACAAACTGTCCGCACCATCTCGAGGGCTTCTGGCTTTATCAATGCTTCACCAGTGGTGTGTGGTTTTCTTTGTCCTACATCCATTGACATTAAAACGATCTGACTATAAAAACTTAATTTTTCAATTAAGTTAATAAAACAGCAGTAGTAGCGACCAACCTCTTGCTCTAGTTATCGTCCACAAAATGATTTAGTGTTACTATCTTGGGCACAAATAAACCGTACAACAAGGAAGGGACACGACAGGAATCTGACCAACCACGCGAGTCATAGAGACGTTAGGGAACAACCATTGAGTGTCAAGGCACAAGGGAAGTGGGATTCAAGAAAAAATAAAAACCAGTTGTTTTTCAGACTCGAACACTGCTACGCTGATTGCGAGACAGAAACGCTACTCTCACAGCTACGCTTCCTCACTACAGATAATTGGAGTGAACTAGAAATGGAGGTCGAGGCTACAACTACTCGCAGAACTGCAGACTCAGACGTAGTGTTTAGGTGCTTCCTGTTAATGTACCAGTGATTACAGTAAATATAATAGGAATAAATCCCATTACTCGAGAGAAAGTTAAGAGAGGTCTCTCACGAGAGAGTTGAACACAAGCAAACTTAACTAAGTAAACACAGTTGATCCCCTCAGTTGCTGGCCCAACACCCTCTCCCTGGAGGCTTAACTTCACCTCCCCTCACAGGATAAACACTTAACAATTCTCATTGATCCCAGGGCTTTTTCAGCTGTCAATGAATGTGCTTATACCATTATTCGTTATACAGTTTTCTTCTTTTTTTAATTATTCTTCTTCGTGCTCATTGTACTAGCTGTAGTAGTGTCCGTGGGTTTAATAATACTAACAATTTTCTTCTCAAAATGTTAATTTTTTTATTTAGAGAAGTAATAAGTTAAAAATAGTTTATGAATTTTTTACTCAAAAAAAAAGGTTCACTGTTAAAATTGCATGTGACCACTGACCCTGATACGGCCGTTCTCCGGGAAAGTCATTTAAGAGTACCGTTAACTAGACACTGTGGGTACAGTACAGAATCAAGTGGGATCCAGAGTTTACCCCTCGCACGTTCACACACTACAACTCCTCGTGATAACTCAGTTTTCAGTTGTTTAAGCATTTATTCATTCAGTTAATGTTTTTTTTTTTTATCTTTCGTAGTTTGTTCATCAATCTCCCTTCAAAGGATGGAGGGGTAAAAGTGCTTTAATGACTCTTGAATGGTTCTTAATGTAGATAATTGGAGCTAGCCTTAAAATTCTTGGATCATAGCTGAATATCTTACATTTCTTAGGCAACGACTAACCCCTACGGATTTATTGCTTCCCTCTCAGTTAAACATTCATTAGTCTTCTGAACACTTAGGTACCGAAGACCTAAACTCAGGAAGTATGTACTATTACCAACCCTCTTCCTCTGTTTAACCTCAGCGTATGTGTTTTAGTATTCTGTTATGACTGTGATACAAGACTTAAGTAACGCCTCTTGAACGGTGACTTGTGGTAATTCACATTTATCCTAGGCATTCTAGCCTCTTATTCTAAATCTACAAATCAAATTCAATTTTTTATTCCTCTTGTGCCGTACAAACAATAATGCAGTTTACATGTAATGAAACATTACTAGGCACAAAAGAAAGCCACTGTTATGCAAATGAGTTTCGGGTTAGGAATATTGATCTGTAATTAACTGATGTCTCTTTTTTCCAAGTTTTCAGTAATTTTCTTGTTTTTATCGATTTGTTGAAAATTTGGAAAGTTGGTTTTCCTCAGGGTTGTCACCCCTTCCCTTACTTTCCATCTCAATATTTTGTCTGGTTTCATTACCTTTGGTGTGCCCAACTCAGCAGTTTTCCTATTTTTCACTTAGTTTCAACATCCACTCGCTCTGGGTTGTTTGCTCTCCCTCCTCTTCTTGTATAATAAACGTTGTTTTAATGTATCTACACTGAAAGCTTTTATTGAAGTCTTGTAACACTTACAATGGTCTTGAGCCAAAACACTGCGGAAATAAAACTAGTCATTCTATACTAATTTTGAGTCAATACGGAAATTCTTAAATTTGCAAACTGAATCTATGAAGATATCGACTCTGACTTGGGAATAAAAATTCTTGATTCACACCCACACTGTAATTGTTTAAAGCATGCATACAGTTTCCTATTTTTCTCATCAGTATGGGAGTTGGATCTATGCTCCAATTCCCTTAATTGAGACTGAATACCTTCCACCGCCCCCCCCCCACATACGCTGTATAATCCTACGGGTTTGTCACTCCCCCATGGTTATAATAATTCTCATCAGTAGTTAATTTTTTTGTTTGTATTTTCTAAAAAGGGAAATGGCTTCAGGCTTATGCTGAAAGGACCACCAATTGTGCAGCCTAGCTGATTTTGGACATATTTTTTTTATTGGAAATCTGATGAAAGAAAGTGGATGTAATAACTGAAATTCCAGTGAATCATAACGCTACTAACTGGCTTGAATCACTTCATTCCTGGAAGACAAACAATGAATACGAATCACTCATTTCATTGTTTACTTTTGACAATGACTTTTTCTGTCAAATTTGGACAATGATGGATCGTAACTCTGTGAGCAGTGAAGAAAACTCTCGTTATGTTTGTGAAGAATTGACTTTATAGGAAAAATATGCTGTAAGTTTGGTGATTAGGAGAGCCTATCACCCTTTTTTCTAGCTGTGAAACTGGAGTTGACCAAGAGTTCGGTCCCACACTTACGCCGCAATACTTGTCAGACAGACTTTTGCCAAACCTAACTTAGAAATATCAGTTAACCTAACTTAAATTAGCGTATTTTTTAGCTAGATTCAGCTATGTAGAGCAAAGGTCAGTCTCAACTTACTTAATATTAATTAAAATCAATGATATGATATTTTTTTCGTTTTCGGATTCATTTCCCCTTATGTATGGAAAAACAAATTTTCACTCTGTTAATTCGGCAAAGAACACTCTTATCTATTCGTGCCGAATAGGTAAAATTAGTCAATTGGAAGAACTCGTTTAAAATTAAGTCCTTTCTAAAATTTTCTCTTATACGTTTAAAGATATATTTTTCTTATTTTTCTCTTATACGTTTAAAGATATATTTTTTCATTTATATTAATGTAAAAATTAATTTTGTACCAAAAGAACCTTAGAAAACTTACCTAACCGTGTTAAAACAAGCGCAATATAATTTTGCCTAATACATTTTAGATAAGTTTACAATAATTTAATAATAAACACAATGAAATATATTTTTTTTCATTAGGTTCAGAATGATGTTTACGAAATTACTGCATACACAAACTTTGTTGCTTTGTTATTTGAGCACACACACACACACACACACACACACACACACACACACACACACACACACACACATATATATATATATATATATATATATATATATATATATATATATATATATATATATACATACATATACATACATATACATACACGCGCGCGCGCGCTGACATAAAGAAAAACATTCAATTTCTCCAAAAACCCTCGCCAAAAATCCCCTTCCAAGCTGTAAAGGAAAAAGGATTTTAGCGTCGGGTGGTAAGTTTAGCAGAGAGAGAAGAGGTCCATTCACGCCTTGTTTATCTTCGCACCACAAGCCAACACTTGGCTCGACCTCACCTACTGACTGCAGAGTACTTCACCTGAGCCAATATGACCTCAGCCTTGTCCTTACCTGCTCCTCTGAAATCCGGTGGGATTCTAACGTGACCTCTGGCCATAATCACACTCGACTTTTTAAATTTATTTCCATGCAGCGGTCGACTCTCAGCTCCTGGCCCCATCTCTTCGCTGATCGCTACTAGGATCATTCGTCTGTTTTCGAGAGTGTAATCGTACCCCTTCTTTAAATTATGCATAAACCCTGATTCTTCTAGTCCGTCCTCTGTCATCTCACTTCCTCTGTGCGTGTTAGTTACCATTTTGTCCTAGGCACATGTCGATTAGACACTAGGCCTGTTTTGTGTGTGTGTGTGTGTGTGTGTGTGTGTGTGTGTGTGTGTGTGTGTGTGTTACCATTTTGTCCTAGGCACATGTCGATTAGACACTAGACCTGTTTTGTGTGTGTGTGTGTGTGTGTGTGTGTGTGTTGTACTCGCCCATATGTGGTTACAGGGCTTAGGTCTCAGCTCCTGGCCCTGCCTCTTCGCTGGTCGCTACTAGGTTCAACTCCTGGCTTCGAGAGCTTTATCGTTCCCCTTCTTAAAACTATGTATGGATTCCGCCTCTATCATTTCATTCTCTAGGTCACTCCTCTTACTTACTACTCAAAGGCTGAATATATTCTAACATCCCGGTAACTTCTACCATTAATCTCTCATTACTGGACACACCTTTAAAGTCATGGATTAATCTCGTTGCAAACTTTCGTACGTCAATTTGACATCCTTTACCAGGTGTGGGTTCCATACTGGTGCTGCATACTCCTATATACACCTGACTTACATCATATACAGTGTCGTGAATGACTCCAAAGATTTCTCGAAGCTAGTCTTAGATTTGCAAGACGCGTATTATTGAAGCAGTTATTTGGTTGATGTGCACCTCAGGGGATATGCCCAGTAAAATACTCACTTTAAGATACTTTTCTTTGAGTGAGATATGCAGTCTTTCATTCACGAGCCTGTACTCCGTCTGCAGTCTTCTTTGCCCTTCCCAATGTTCCTAACTTTGCCTCTCCTGGTCTTTTTCTGGTCTTCACCTGTATGTAGCTTCCTTATTCGATTTACATCACCTGCGGACAGGAATACCTCTGACTAACCAATCCATCATGTTCATGTAAACGATAACTAGATGTGTTACGGTCACTGCCTGATCCGAGAAAGGTATCCCCGTATTCCATAACCCCAGCCTCCTGTACCGGTATGCATACAAGAGGAATACTGACGGTTGGTCATAAAACTCTAGTGCAGCAGAATGCAAGTATGTATTCGTGTGTGTATGTTTGTGCGAATGAATTTCTATACACATGCGCACATTTATAGATATACAGTACATGGCTGAATGAATTTATGTACGTATGTATGCATATGTGTATTTACATATGTAATATTTTATATGTATACCTATGCAGATGAATGTTTATGAATGTAAATAAATGGTATAAAATACCGACACAATGGAAATATAAATACATATGCAGTATAAAGTGATCCTTTATTGACTACGTTTCGCCCACACAGTGGGCTTTTTCAAGTCACAAACAGTTCTGTTTGTGACTTGAAAAAGCCCACTGTGTGGGCGAAACGTAGTCAATAAAGGATCACATTATACTGCCTATGTGTTTATATTTCCGTTTATGAATGTATATGCGAGTATAAGTACGTTTGTACATGTGACTGAAACTTCTCGTACTTATCCTGCTGAAACTCACGTTTCTAAATCTCTGTTGGAAGACAAAGAATAAAAAAAAAATGTTAAATGATCCTGTTGTAAAAGAAACTGACAAAAGCACGAAAAATGTCAAGCCTATTTTCGTCTATTGTTCAAAATAAGTATTATATTACATGAAAGAAATATATATTTCATAGTAATATATATATATATATATATATATATATATATATATATATATATATATATATATATATATATATATATATATATATATATATATAATGAATACTTTTGTATGCGTGTGCAGGTGTATGAATGTGTATATTTATGCATGAATGTATTTTCGTGTGTATGTATACGTGTATACTCAGGAATGAGGAACGAGCCAAAGTCAGCAGTAAGTAAATGCTTTTTATTCCTTCACCAATAAGCGTGCAAGTATATGTACAATGTGTATACACTATGCACAAAGCAAGTTTGCAAGCACGAGACACGGTGAGAACTGTGAGCGACCAGACTTAAGGTAAGTCTGCCTGTGTTAAGTAAAAGGACACAAGTGCAGCTAATACAATATTTTATTGTGGCAGCGTTTCAGTCTTCGGGAGCTTCGTCAAGCTTGACAAGCTCCTCGAGAGCGAAACGTTGCTACCATAAAATGTCGTATTAGCTGCACTTGTTTCCTTTTACTTATTGTCGGTAATTTTACCAGCATCATTCCAAGTATGCCAATGTTGATTCACGACTGCCAGACATTGCTTGGCGAGCCTCCTTGTGAATGGCTGGGTTAAATTAGATGGTTTAGTATAAGAGTGGGGCCCCGAGTGCTGTGCTCTTGAAAACTGCTGGTTCTCTGGTCGGGAGGGCCTGCCTATATGGGTGTGTGACACAGGTCAGAAGCGTAACATATTCTTTACATGCCACTATCACCTCCAGCATCACCATATCCATTACCACCACCACCATTGGCACTACCAAGACCACCACCATCACCGCCTACTATCACCACCACTACCATTACCACCTCCATTACCACCAACACCACCTCCATTACCCTTGTGACTCCTGCTTCTCTGGGTGAACCATGGCCACACTTTGTTCTTGCCACTGCATCTTTTGCCTCTAGTTATGAATTTCTGCTCCGCCCCCGGCACTTTCCGGCCACATACTCCATCATTTTCTCCGCTGTCTTCCATTCAACTTCCCTTTCTCATTGCACCACATTCAGGAATTGCATCAGTCTCCTGAAACCCATGGATAATCAACTACCTGTCTTCTCACCTCTTTGTATTTGTGGTTGCAGGGGATGAGTCGTAGTTCCCGGCCCCGCCTCTTCCTGTTGCAAGTTTTATCGTGTGTGTGTGTGTGTGTGTGTGTGTGTGTGTGTGTGTGTGTGTGTGTGTGTGTGTGTGTTTGTGCGTGAAGGGGAGAAGAGAAAGATACACAGTATGATTATTCATGCATATTAAATGCTTGCGGGCCATGAACCTAATTACTGCACACTGCCATACCATCTTACCTGAATATGAAATATGTTGGAAAGTAAAAAGTATCCCCACTGAAAAGTTGAGAAGTCTTAGGAGCAATTACAAACATTGTGTCTTACAGTAGATATAAGGAAGTTTGCCGGAATAACGAGGAAGCTGGACCACTACCTACAACATGTGCTTGATTAACCAGATTGTGATAGCAATGCAGGCGTTCCGGCAGCTGCCAACAACAACCCTGATGATCAGGCAGTCAGCTGGGAATTCTGGCCTCAGAGATCAGTGTCATGAATGCTCGAAGCAAGTCACAGTTTTGTTACTTAAATACATATTCGTGATTACCTTGTAGACTATCAGCTCCCAGCAAGGTAAGCAATGTTGTTGAGCTACAAAATGAACGGAGACTCTTCACTGTATTCAGTCAAACATCTCGGTATTTTGAACGCTTGACGTCCCTTCAACTGTATACCTTGGAACGTACGTACGTAAGTTATAACTTGCACCAGGAAATTCCTGGAGTGGTTCCAAACCTGCACAACGAAATCACTACCTATAAAAACAAGAGAATTGGTAGACGATGCAAAGTAACTGCAGTAAAAAGGCAATGGCGCGACGAGTACACTTAATGACGACAGAGTGTCAGAGTGCCAGTAATGTTATAACTATCTATAGGCCTTGTATAATAATGGTGTAAGTGTAACCGTATGATGGTTGCTGGAAGGTGTGTATCCTGCGATTCCTTCATATTCGTACTTCCACACACCTCAGTGTGAAGTCAGTCGGAAACTGGACTCCCTTCAGGTAGGACCACATGATAATAAACCTCCACCAGAGAGAGGACGTCTATCATTCTGTCCTTCACACTCCTCCATTTCACTCACAAGAGCTCCCTGACTCTTCAACATCCATCTTCGTGAGTATACTAAATTACCAACACACCTCTGGCTGTCTTTAAGAGGGAACTTAAGAGATTCCACAAATCAGTTATTCATTAAGCAGGCTCTGGTTCGTAGTTTGGACTGCGTGTAGTCGGCAGCATCAGCCTGGGTGATTATGCCTTGATCCACCAGGAAGCTTGATCTGGGAGAAGGCTGCGGGGGCGCTGACCCTCGAAAACATTCTTCAGGTACTTGTTTTTCTTATTTAAAAGAACAGTTATTTTTATTGCTGATGCTGCTGCTGTTCTACTACTACTATACTACTAATAATAATATAATGCTTTTCGGTCAGTGTGCAATCTGAGAACTGTATTAATCTCTCCTTGATGCTCTTAACAATTTTGTTTCTTCAGTCAAGTTTAAAAATGAGCGAGAATCTAACTTTTTCCTTTGTTTTCTTGATGTTCTTATTCACTGCTCTGTGACTGACTTTTCTTTTTCCAATTACCACAGTCCTGTGCACAGTGGCATGTACATTAGTACATTCACTGCTATGCTTACTATGTTTCTTCTGTCAAAAGTATTCTTGTTTTTATCTCCCTCCGTGCTCTTGACATTTGTAACTGTCAGTTTCTTGACTCTGAAATCTCCTTCTTCGAAACTCCTCTCTCCTTGGTTATCTTTCTGATCTCGTAAACTCTTGTCTCGCGAGCTCTCTTCTGTGAAATCTTCTGCTCTTTGCTTTCTCTACTTTTCCAGTCACTAAAATCGTAACATCTTAGGTTATTTAGATATTAGACTTGGTTATCGCCTAACTGTTATACTTAATAGTTAATCTTCATACTTCTGTCGCTGATACTTCCGGTGCCTACGCCATTTCGTGTTCCTCTTCACTTATACTTTGATGAAACTGGCCATTTCCTTTTCGACAATCTTCAAGAATATAAACGAAGTGTTCGCCTTGCTGGCAACAACAATGCTCATTTTTACCTTGCCAGAGATCTCGATCATCCTATTAACTGGTTCTTTGCTAAAACTATCTACTCCTCTAGCCTTCAAAGACACTGTCTTGTCGAATCAGCTCTTATACGCAACTTGGCTAGCATGAATTTTAGTCCTGGCTTTGCGTCTGTCTTGGGAACACTCCTGATTTGACCTGACCTTTTGTCGCCTCTTCTTTCCTAGATTGGACCACCGGGCCTACTACACTACTTTTCTGCCTCCTTGCGGACAGATGTCTGAGTGCTGAGGTACTTCAGTCTCCACTGTCTTCCAATGTACTTCACTGTCATTACTATCACTAGTTCTGCCAGGCGAGGGGCAGTAGATCTGCAGTGGTCCTATATTTTGATATATTTTACTACTACTACTACTATATCATTACTACCATTTCTACCACCACTATTATCACTACTACAACTACTACTACCATTGCTGCTATTTTCTTACTAGTACTACTACAAAAGCCACTAATTTTACGTCCACCACCACTGCTATTACTACTACTGCTGCTACTATTACCACCACTACTCCCTTCTCTCGTTTAGTAATGTGTCTTCTGGCCTTTACTTTTCATGCCACATGTCACTGATCTAGGACCGACCGAAACGTTATCTGATATTATTAAGGTTTAGCTCCTAATTGAGTGGTTTTGGTGAAGAAGTCGAAAACGACTTTTCACGGATTACTAATCTCGGATGGTTTTTATCCAAGGTTTTGCTGGAAAGCGAAGCAGTTTGTTTGTAGATGAATGGTTCAGAGAACCGACACGTTGATAAATTAGACACATGTGCAGCTCTTGGGTATCTTTATTGAGGAAACGCTTCGCCACACAGTGGCTTCATCAGTCCATACAAAGAAGAATCGTGAAGATCAGGAGAAGAATCTGTTCAATATTGATGGACTGACCACATCGACTCAAGGTTGAGGGACTGATTACCTCATTCTTCTCCAGTTCTTCACGATTCTCCTTTGTATGGGCCGATGAAGCCACTGTGTGGCGAAACGTTTCCTCAGTAAAGATACCCAAGAGCTACACATATGTCTAATTTATCAGTTTGGTTTATTTCCTCCTAGGCCATTTTTGTAGGAACTCTCAGGATGCGACCCACTTTTGGGTATCTTATCAATGCTAAGGGAAGCAGGTGTTACAAGACTATTTTATACACTCCGCCACGACTAGGGTTCGAGTCCTGATCATCACAGGGAAACAGTGATCGGACAAAGCATAATAACAACTTTGTAATTAACTTATTAGATGAAATATTAGATAAAAATATAACTGCTGCCCTAGGTTACAGTCTATGTTTTGCAACTTTAAAATAACTCGGTAGTGTGGAAATTCCAACTTGGAAAATCCTCTGATTTATCCAATGATGAAATTAATATAAAGGGATAATTTATAACTCTGTGATAAAACGAAATGTTTTCAATTGCCCTCAAAGAGAACTTATTAGTAATAAAAATTTGCAGATTACTGAAGCAGATAAAATAAATGCAATAGTATTTTCGAAAGAAAATGATTACCAAGATGAAATGAATAATCTTTTAAACGATATACTTATTCTAAACCTAGAAAGAATCCCTTAGATTCTGTTAACAGTAATTTTAATGAAACAAAACGACTACTGAAAGGCAAAAATTAATTAAAAAAAATCGTGTTCACTAATCCATCTTTATCCTATAGGTATGGATTAATAAAAACCTGTTATTAGGTCCATAGGTTCAGTTTCCTACATATCTACGTAACTAGTAGATATTTTGAGCCCAATTGTTGGAAAATTTTCTAACTTTAATGTTAAAAACAATATAGATTTAATGGATAAATTAAACAACTAATTCAGATGATTTCAACATGGTTAGTTTTATGTTTCTTCTTTATTTACAAAAGTTCCTGTTGATTTATTAAGTTTCCTATCTAAAGAACTTGTTAATTACCATTTACCATTCAGTACCTACTATCATTAAACTTTTTATACTTTGTATTATTGATCCAAAATTCGTGTTTAATGACAAGTTTTACACTCAGAAATTTGGTATGGCAATGGGAAATCCTCTCACCTGTCATTAGTAATTTGCGTATGGAATATTTTTAGAGAAGATTGTTTAACAGAAACGTTCCCAACAGAGCTAAGTGGTATAGATACGTTGATGATATTTTATGCCTTTTGCCTAAGAAGATTGATATAAACCATTTCCTTTTTAAATTAAATAGTCTAGCTTATTCCATACATAAATTTTACGTTGAGTTTGAACAAAATTATTCATTGCCTTTTCTAGATGTTTTAATTATTAAGGGAACCATGATTTTAAATTTAAAATTTACAGAAAACCAAATAACTGTTCCTATGTACACTATTATTCTTATCAAAGTTTTTGAGAGCTTTACGTACTTGTAGCCCAGAGTTCATAGATGAAGAAATCTCGAAAATTTATGAAATAGCTAATGATCTAAACTACCCAAGAAACGTAATTGATAAATCTATTACAATTACTAGAAATACTTTTTACAATTCAAAAAGGGACAACCAACCTTATTCATAAAAAAATATATGTTGATTGTCCCGTTCTATGAAAACTTTCTTCATATACTTTCTCTACTTAAGAATTTTAATATCAAATTTGTATTTACAAATCTCGATACAGTGAAAACAAACTTTTGATACAAAATTCCCCCAAACGGGTAAAAGTCTTGAACGAAGATTAAAACAACATAAATATAATTTTAGTTCTGTTTATTCATGTGAGATTTTAACCATCCAATTGATTTTCAAAAGGCTGAAAAAGATGTTTCTAGCAGGTCCATGGTCGAGAGGAATATAATAGAATAAAGTTTCATAAAAATAGTTTTGAAAATATGAATATTACTTTTGGCTTATACAAACTGGATTCATTTATAATTAATAAAATTTGGGAAGAATTTAAGATACAGCAGACAAGTTAAAATCTTAATGCTTGGGTAGAATATAAGCTGTGTCTGAAAGATTCTTGGCTGCCTACCTACATCATCATGAAAAAGTCAGGTGTTGTAAGGTAACAGAGAAGTGTTATCTTCAAGGTGTTGCTTCTTGGCGCAGTGAAGAGGCTATTGGTCTGAGAAATTGGATCCCTCTCCCCAGGCTCCCTATCTCTCCTTTCCCATTACTCCTCTTCCTATCCCTTCCCTCTCCCATTCCTGTCCCTTCCCTCTCCCATTCCTGTTTTCAGCGTTTGGGGGTCCTTTCTTCAGGCATTCTAGTTCCTAGATAGGGAAAAGGGCACAGTGGTCCATTCTTTTCCCTTGAGGTCCTTGGTAGTAGTGTAGTTTGCTGTGGACTCTGGATCATCTGGAGATGTCCTGATTCCTCATCTGTCTACTGGGCAGAGGCTTTGAGTGTCTTTCGGGTGATGGATGTATTTCTGGAGGCTGCCTGTCAGATTCCAGGAGGTGGTGGCCGAAGGAGGTATGCTTTGTGGCGGGCATCAGACCGCTCTCTTGTCCACCGAGGTGGCTCGGTAGATGTGAGATTGCTGGTTTACTGGCACGAAGGGTAGGGTATGGCACAGGTTCCATTCCGCATATGCACTACTAGCTGCACTGAGGTCCTCTTGGACGTGGAGGGGGATTTACGGCCTGTTCGTTCTTAGTAACATATACCCCTCCACATTCCCCTATTTTTCCTATTTTTCATTTCCTTTTTCTTTTTTCTTTTTTTTTTTTTGGAAAAAGAAAAAGAAAAAAGTGACCTAACCATGGAGTCCCACATCCATGAAACTACTGCTCCTGAGCCCCTTTCTGCTGCAGCATCCACTTACAACCCTGCCTTGTTACCAGACCTTTCTTCGGACCTTTCTAATGCCCTTGTACCATCTGCGGGTGACATTTTGTCGCACGCTTCAGATACCGAGGCTCGGCCTGACCTCCGCACGTCTTTGGTCGTGCTTCCGGCTTCTCCCCACACCATATGTTGATTTTCAGATTGCCCACCCATCTCAGGACGGACCACTTTAGGGCCCACGCCTAAACGATCACAACCATTAACTGATGACACTGCTGTGACCACCTGTCATTCTTCCCAGAAAACACCAGCACAACACTCGATTCCCTTAATTAAACACTTCATTTCAGAGTACACAATGGACCTAGTTTTTCACCATGCAACCGACAGTCCCAACTGACTGCCTCTCTGACCATAATATCAGCAAGGCACTCCTGCGCCATGTTGGTCAAAATATTTTATTTCATGCTCTGAAGAGTGGTGCACGCATCATCAGGTACGAAATGCTTATCAAGCTCGCAATCTTTCCCTTCTTACCTCCATAGCAGATATTCCTGTCACTGTACAGAAACATATTTCACTCAGTTCTTGTAGTGGTACTGTAGTTCTGCCTTAAACCATTGTTCAGCGTGATATCCGGCCATGTGAAGCTGACACAACGGATCAACTCGAGCTCCAAGACTTCCCTATTCTCAGAGTGGTCACTTATCTACTACCTGCCCGCGGGTGGAGACGCTTACCCTGCAATGTCGCTTGCTTAACCTTTGACTGTCTTGAGCTTCTGTTCTCGGTTTATGTTGCAGGACACCGCTTACAAGTCAGAGAGTTGACCCCTACACCACAACAGTGTAGAAATTGCCGACGTTTTGGCCATCAAGCGAAATATTGCAGGTACATGGCAAAATGCCCAGTCTGTAGTGCCGCCGACAATACAAATACATTTTGCAGCCTACCTCCCTCTTGCTTTAATTGTAATGAGGTTCACCTGGCTTATTCTCGTCGTTGCCAGGTTTACTTGATGGAACGTGAAATCCACTGTTTCAAGGGAAAAGGTGTCACACCATGGCACTCTCTCATTTCAGCTTTCAAGGGAGACTTCCAAAGCTTTCTTATTCTCGAGTTACTAAGCGATCTCCAACTTCGGTGGTACCTACTTCGACAACCTCCTCGGTGGTCACAACTTCAACAGTCACCTTTGTTTCTAACTCTTTTGCAGCCCTGGCCTCCGAGGTCCCTACCTCGTCGCCTCAAACTGTTCTTCCGTCATCTCGTCCCACAACTACACCTTCCCTTCGCCTTTCTACTTCTCCAAAGTCCAAATCATCCCCGTCTAAATCTCCTTTAACACCTCTTCATTTATCCTTCCCAAACATTTTTCCTTTCCAATCTGTGCTTAGTACTTTACCTCTTACTGTTTCTGTTTCGAATGTTGAGGCTCAACCCCCCCTCGTACAGTTCCGTCCACTTCTGTCCCCTCCCAAGTTTCTTCGTCTAGTGTCCTCTCCCACGTTTCCTCCTCTGTCCCCTCCCAAATTTCTTCCTCTCCTGTCCCCTCTCATGTTAACTCTAACCTCTCATCCTCTCCCTCTGGTACCTTCCATCGTCTCTCCGATTTTTACTCGCCCTCCTCCTCCTATCTCTGAGGGTGAACCATCTGCAACTTCCTTGTCCTCCGAAACACTTGAAGCTATTTCCAAATATACTGAGGTGACCAAACCGATGATGGACGCCGATCCACCTCCCATCACTCCTCTTCCTTACTTTTCTAAACCGTCTACACGACTCCTTTCTTTGCAACGTTCCAATTCTCCGCTGCTTACTCGTCTTCCGCTGTCTCCTCATGTAGATTTTATTAACCCTCTTAGATATCTATTGCTTCATGTTACCAACATACTTTACTTCGTAAATCATGACTTATTCACAATGGAATATTCGCGTCCTCAAGGGTTATCTGGGTGAGTTTCAGGTGTTACTCTCCCAGTTTTTCCTTCTTTGTCTGTTTACAAGAAACTACATTACGCTCCGCTGTTATCCATCTCGTCTCGGATTGTATTTTACTGCATTAATTGGATCCTTTCCCGATGTAACTTTTAATGAAGGTGCCCTAATAATACAGACAGTTATACCATATCATCAGATCTTTATTCATATTTCGTTGCATTACACTGCAGCTCGCATATACTTGAACAAGTGGTATACAGTTTGCTCTTTGTATCTTTCTCCATCTCGAGCTTTATCTATTCGAGATGTTGCACGTGTGTTTCCTTTACCGCCACCTCTTCTCTTATTACACTATTTTAATGTGCATCATTTCCTCTGGGAGGGGGGAAGGGGGTCTCACTGTGACTCGCGTCATAGTGGCTCAGTTAGAGGCTCTTCTCATTTCTCTTCCCCTTCAGGTTTTAAAAACGGGTACTCCCACCCATTTTCACTCTCGCCTTCAATCTCTCTTGCATTGATCTCTGTTTACTCCTCCTCAGCTGCACTCGACTACACCTGGTCTTTGCTCCCATATTTACATGACAACGATTATTTTCCTATACGCCTTACTTCCCATTCATATTCTCGCCCTCCTCGAAGCCCACATTGGCAATTTGAGCGGGCGAATTGGGACCTTTATTTGTACCACACTGAGTTCATGAGGACCCATCGTCGTCCATCATTGATGAGGTCTTCGTTATTTTTGACTTGGATTTTAACCATGGCTGCACATTCAATTCCTCTAACCTCGTGTAAGCACCCTCAAAAGTGTGTGCCTTGGTGGTCTCCTGGTTGTGCTCGGGCAGTACCTTTGAAACGTGCTGTATGGAGCCGGTATCATTGTATTAGGACCGCAGAACAACTCCTTGATTAAGCGGGCGAGGGTGGTTGCCCGTCGTGTCACTCAAGAAGCGAAATTACGTTTCTACCAACACTCCAGCTTCCTCTGTGAGTGCAGTCTGGAAAAAAAAAGTATGGAAATTGAGTGGCAAATACTCCCCAGACCCGGCTCTGGTTCTTAAGGTTGCCGGTGTCACCCTCTTGAAGGTGTCACAGAAATTGACTTGTGAGTATCTCTCAGGTGTTCCATCTATGCCCCTCATTTATTTCCTCGAAGATCTGCCAGAGAGTTACAGCCCATGGACTTTTCTTCAACCAGAGAAGTCTTATAATGTACATTTTACACTGCTAGGATTAGAGTCAACCTTTCCGTTTGCCGATCATTGGCAGCTGGGCCTGACGGCATTCATATTCATGTTTCAGTATTTACATACATCAGCCTTTGCAGTCCTCTTACATCTTTTTAATCTTATTTGGTCGCAAGGAGTTCTTCCCCAGCTGTGGAAATCTGCCATTGTTCTGCCTTTTCGTAAACCAGGTACTTCGGGACATGATGCCTCACACTTACACATTTATACACCTCGATCATATCATCCCTAATTCTACGCCTTTCGAGAGAATGCAGATTCAGGGCCCTCAGTCTATCCTCATAGGGGAGATTTCTGATACATGGGATCATCTTTGTCATCTGAGAGGTATTTCCGTATACGGGTTAGTAATTCGCTTTCCCAGGACTTTATCCAAGCTGAGGGTGTCCCTCAGGGATGTATCCTTAGCACCACTTTTTCTTCTTGCTATAAATGATTTTCCATTTGTTCTTCCATCTAATATTTGGTCATCACTCAATGTTAATGCTTTGCTGTAGCTTGTGCAGGCGCTAACTGTCGACTGTCAGCTATGTTTCGCATTGGGCCAATACTCACGGATTTAAATTTTCTAGTTCTAAAACACGCCACATTACTTTCACCAGAATCTGTCGTCCCTGATACTCCATTGTACCTGTATGGTTCACAGTCAGGTTTCTCGGCCTTATGTTTGATCGTCGGTTATCATGGAAACCTCAAATTAACTCCCTGAAAGCAATTTGCCATAGCCGGCAGAATCTCCTTAAAATCCTCGCTCACTTTTCATGAGGGCGGATCGTCGAACTCTCCTTCGACTGCATTCGGTCCTAATTTTTTCGAAACTGGAGTATGGTGTCCCAATATATTCAGCGGCTTTTCCTGCAACTCTTTCTAAACTTGTTCCCCTCCATCATAAGGGATTATGTTTATAGCTAGATGCTTTTCGCTCCTCACCTGTCCCTCGCCTATATGCAGAGGCGAATGTTCCATCCTTGAACGATAGCCAAGATGCTTATTTCCTCCACTATTTTGTCCGATCTCATGACCTTCACGATCATTCTACATACAGGATTATAACAGAAGTTAGTCGGGGTCCATTATGTGTTTGTCACCCTTGTTTACTCCGTCCCTTTTATAATGGAAAGTGATAGAGTGGAGACTGGTGTACTGGAGACTAGTGTACTGGAGACTGGTGTACTGGAGACTGGTGTACTGGAGACTGGTGTACTGGAGACTGGTGTATTGGACTGTTATAATTACTCTAGTCCCCATTACACCAGTCCCCATTACACCAGCCCCCACTACACCAGTCTAAACTTCAACACACTATTACACCACTCCCTATTACACCGCTCCCTACTACACCTGTTCATATTGCACCAATCCCACTACACCGGTCTCCACTACCAGTACCCACTACAACACTCCCCGCTACAAGAGTCCCTACTACGCCACTACCCATCACACCAGTTCCTACTACACGTGTCCCTACTACATCAGTCCCCACTACACCAGTCCCCACTGCCCAAGTCTCCATTCTCCAATACATCACTCTCCATTACACCAGTCCCCTTTACAGCAGTCGCCACTAGACTGGTCCCCAATACACCAGTCCCCAGTGTTGGTGCGACTGGGTATAGTGTAGGAGTGTTGCTGGGACTATGTATAGTGTAGGGGTGTTGCTGGGAATGTGTACAGCGAAGGGGTGTTGCTGGGACTGTATATAGCGTAAGGGTGTTGCTGGGGCTGTGTATAGTGTAGGGATGTTGTTGAGACTGGGTATAGTGTAGGGTTGTTGCGGGGACTGTGTATAGCGTAGGGGTGTTTTTGGGACTGTGTATAGTGTAGGGGTGTTGCTGGGATTGTGTATAGCGTAAGGGTGTTGCTGGGACTGTGTATAGTGTAAGGGTGTTGCTGGGATTATGTATAGTGTAGGGGTGTTGCTGGAAATGTGTACAGCGACGGGGTGTTGCTGGGACTGTATATAGCGTAGGGGTGTTGGTGAGACTGTGTATAGTGTAGGTGTGTTGTTGAGACTGTGTATAGTGTAGGGGTGTTGTTGAGACTATATTGTGTAAGGGTGTTGCTGGGACTGTGTATAGTGTAGGGTTGTTGCTGGGACTGTATAGCGTAGGGGTGTTGCTGGGACTGTGTATAGTCTAGGAGTGTTGCTGGGAATGTGTATAGCGAAGGGGTGTTGCTGGGACTGTGTATAGTCTAGGAGTGTTGCTGGGATTGTGTATAGCGTAGGGGTGTTGCTGGGACTGTGTATAGCGTAGGGGTGTTGCTGGGACTGTGTATAGTGTAGGGGTGTTGCTGGGACTGTATAGCGTAGGGGTGTTGCTGGGACTGTGTATAGTCTAGGAGTGTTGCTGGGAATGTGTATAGCGAAGGGGTGTTGCTGGGATTGTGTCTAGCGTAGGGGTGTTGCTGGGACTGTGTATAGCGTAGGGGTGTTGCTGGGACTGTGTATAGCGTAGGGGTGTTGCTGGGACTGTGTATAGCGTAGGGGTGTTGCTGGGATTGTCTATTGCGTAGGGGTGTTGCTGGGACTGTGTACAGCGTAGGGGTGTTGCTGGGACTGTCTATAGCGTAGGGGTGTTGCTGGGACTGTGTATAGCGTAGGGGTGTTGCTGGGACTGTGTATAGCGTAGGGGTGTTGCTGGGACTGTGTATAGCGTAGGGGTGTTGCTGGGACTGTGTATAGCGTAGGGGTGTTGCTGGGACTGTGTATAGCGTAGGGGTGTTGCTGGGACTGTGTATAGCGTAGGGGTGTTGCTGGGATTGTCTATAGCGTAGGGGTGTTGCTGGGACTGTGTACAGCGTAGGGGTGTTGCTGGGACTGTGTATAGCGTAGGGGTGTTGCTGGGACTGTGTATAGCGTAGGGGTGTTGCTGGGACTGTGTATAGCGTAGGGGTGTTGCTGGGACTGTGTATAGCGTAGGGATGTTGCTGGGACTGTGTATAGCGTAGGGGTGTTGCTGGGACTGTGTATAGCGTAGGGGTGTTGCTGGGACTGTGTATAGCGTAGGGGTGTTGCTGGGACTGTGTATAGCGTAGGGGTGTTGCTGGGACTAGGCACACGAAATACTAACTTTATTTAGATTTTATGAGTGTGTGCACACCTGGTTGTTTGTGTAACTCTTTGTATACACACACATTCTCCATAGACCCATATTGGGGGATTAAAGTGTTCTTGATTGGTGGTGAACAGGTGACATGCAACCTTAATGACTATCGTCTATTCTGTGAGCTTAAAAACCAATTAACTAATCAACTTGGCTACGCTGAGGCTCTTAGTGACCCGGCAGTGATAATGAGACCAGTCTCAGTCTGGTAGTGTAATACTGAGATCAGTCTCACTCTTGGGTAGAGTTTTAACACTGGCACCTAATAATGCCCCCGTGACCAGATCAAGTAAATTATTCTCCCTGTGTTTTATTGCCTTTCTTTTGTTGTACAAGAATCGTATACAATACGGACAAGGTAAAATTGACACATGTGCAACATCTGGGTATCTGTATTGTAGATGTTTCGCCATCCAATGGCTTTATTAATACAGATTCCAGGGACTGATTACCCCATCTTCTGTATATAGTTCTACTGTCTTCAAATTATGTCGTGGAATTTATGTTGATAAAGCCACTGGATGGCGAAACGTCAGTAATAAAGATACCCAGATGTTGCACATGTGTCATAATTTCACCGTTGTTTTGTGTGTGGTTTGCCTATTAATAACCCTGCTGCAATTTGCCATTGTGCTTTACCAGTTAATATTTACCTGTTGTGATTATCCTGTGGGCTTCGCCTGTTTTGGTTTACCTTCGTCCGTTGGCTCTCCATACCGTGGTAGTAGAGTTTGAGCGACTTAGCTTGACTAGGAACCCAGCGCCAGCTTTTCCTCATTCGTCAACTTGTCTGCTTAAAAAGCAGAGAAGTTGACGAATGAGACACTTTTCTCAAGACTGACGGACTGAACACACCGACTCCGGGCTGAGGGACTTACCTCAAGAACGCCTCCTCAACTTTCTCCGTTCCTCTCTGTATTGGACTGAAGAAACCACTGGCTGGCGAAACGTTTCCTCAATACAGTTTCCTAAATGTTGCACAAGTGTCTCATTCCTGTATCTGTTTTATGATGTGCTGAATTTCCCCCTTTCGTTAATTGTTGCAAAGGTAGCTTACAGAAATTATTGTTTTCTGTTACCGACTTTCTCCAGCCTGTTGTAGTTGCGAGGTCGTCCATAACAACCCTTTCGGCTTAAATATTTGAAATTATGTTGGTAGAATTACCGACAATGTTAGGTAAAGGGCAACTAATGTTGCCCTTTACCTAACATATGTTTCAACTAATGCAACATTTCATTGTGCCGACAATAAAATGTCACAATAGTTGCACTAGTGTCCCTTTACCCAACATAAATATTTGACACGCCAGTGGTGATAACTCCGTTGTTGGCCGTTATCAAATTATCATTATCTTTAAATTGTTGTAAACCCTGTATATTTTTACAAATTATTGGTTATGAAACATCAGTCAGGCCATTTAATGAACCAGCTTGTGGTCCACAGGTGGTGCGTCTGTCAGCTGGTCGTCTACGGATCTATGAGTGGTGAGTGACAGTTTACCTTCGTTCAATATTAGCCGACTGATAGTTGTTTCAATTTAATTTTAGCTATATGCATGTATTTTCATATTATGCATCAATGTGATATGCAGTGGTTTAATGCAGTTGTAGCCTGCATTATTTGTTTTTAAATGTGCATGGGAGCGAGCATTTAAATTATTCTTGCGCTGAGACATGAAGGCATGACAAGCATGCTAGATCTGCTTTCTGAGTATACCTCATATCTTGACGTGCTGGCCGATCAATGCAAGCTACAGTACTGTTGAAACTTTGATTTCTCATAATGCAGTTGAGTAACCGGATATTGTCACTGCAGCAGCAACTTTACACACGTCAGTGTTTTTATGGTCAAATAACTTTTGTAACGTGCACATTAACCCTTTATTATATACGTCGCTTTCAATGGCGAGAATTAGTAAACTCTGCTACTTTTAGGTACTCAAACTTTATTAGGATCGTAATATGTCTTTGTCTTTGATGAAAGAGGTTCCAGATCAAGCAAACTTTCTTGCTGCATCAACAGCCTTGCATAAGGTAGTGTTGTCAGTTGACCTGCACAGTAACGCTTGAAGCAAGACACCGATACTCCCAAAAACCGAAGAGCGAGGTATGGCTGACTGTTAATTATCACCTTGTGTGTCTGCCACCATTACTTGCTGTCTGCCGCCTCTACTTGCGTGTCTGCCGCCTCTACTTGAGTATCTACCGCCATTACTTGCGTATCTACCGTCATTACTTGCGTGTCTGCCGCCACTACTGGCATGTCTGCCACCATTACTTACGTGTCTGCCGCCACTACTGGCATGTCTGCCACCATTACTTGCGTGTCTGCCGCCACTACTGGCATGTCTGCCACCATTACTTGCGTGTCTGCCGCCACTACTGGCATGTCTGCCACCATTACTTACGTGTCTGCCGCCACTACTGGCATGTCTGCCACCATTACTTGCGTGTCTGCCGCCACTACTGGCATGTCTGCCACCATTACTTGCGTGTCTGCCGCCATTACTTGCGTGTCTGCCACCATTACTTGCGTGTTTGCCACCAGTGCTTGCGTGTCAACCCTCGCTACTGTACTACACATGACAATGCTGTCGTTAGTTTTCACATTTAGGTGATAATCTCTCGTATTTATAAGTTCACGTGCAGGATTAGCCTTACTGTCCTTGTCATTTCTGAAAGTAATACAATATTAACCCAAATAAAGAATAAATATATGAATTATTGTGCAAAATTAATGTTTTCAATTTCTATAAAAAATCACCTTACGAGTAACAATTTATATTTGAGAAGTATTTCAAAAACTCTATATATAACAACATTCAATGTTCTTTTTTGCCCTCCTGCAAAGTTTATATCATCCCACCATCACTCATCACAGTCTCTAGTTCTCATACGATGATTAGACATGTCTTAGCTTTCCTTAGATCACTCCTGGTTGCCTCCCACTCTCTTAGGCGCTGTAATAACTCCAGCGGTTTTCTCATGAATCGTAAGAATAATAATATATACAATAACAAATATAAAATAAATATATAATATAAAACACATATAATATGAAGTAATAAATATAATATACAATAAATACAGTAATAAATATAAAAGTAATGCACTTTATCTCTTCCACATACCCGAAATTCATTATGACTGTAGACACCAGCAGCGGCACTCATGTTGGTGGTCCTGGCAATTATTCCGCCCGTCATTTAGAACTGGCAAGGAAGGTCGTGCTAGGTACGCTGTTCCTCCCGGCATGACATGCTCGCAGTTGTGGATTTCTGTCCATTGCCGACAAAAATGGTGATCAGTGCAGTATGTGGTTCACTGGCGAGTGATCGGTGTCTATCTTAGCTGGCCCAGTGGCTAACGCGATGGTCTGGAGTTTTGAGACACTCTGACCGCGGGTTCAAACCCCACCCGAGGTATGGTTTCTTTAAATCGGTTCCTTGGAGGACACTACTACCCACCTCTCAAACTAAATTTATTTGTTACGATACGACACTTGAGAGTGAGTGAATGAATGTATATAGAGAGATTTTGCAACCTGACATCTACCAGATTTACCTGGTCATCGTGGTGATCAAGATGGGCACATAAGGAGGCCCGTGTTCTCTTGTATCGTGGGGATCCGGTGTGATTGTTACATTCATTTGGAAGCGCTAATCCCATACAGCGCTTCAAGATATAGAAAATATTCAGAGGTAACGTGCAGTTCATCAGTGCTTGCTGTGAATAAGGCTTCCCAACCCTGAAGTGGTTGTTTGGAGAATTAGCAGGACAGTGGGGGAGGCAGGGAGGTTAAGGATCAAAGGTGAGAGAGGGGAAGAATGAGAGAGGGATGTGAATTATTATAAATTGCATTTAAGAGAAGACAGGTTTTAGAGAAAACATTAACAAGGCAGTGAAAGAATCAAGAGAGTTAAAAAGGCTAAGAACAAGATAGAGTTAAGTGAGAGAGAGAATAAGAGTTTCGAGAGCGAGATGACAGACAACTCAGCGAGAGACAGTAAAAAAGAACACACCACTGGTGGGGATAGAACTCGCGATAAGAGCCTCATAACACTCCAGACCGACGCGTTAGCCACTGGGCCATCTGGCTACACATTTGTGGTCACAGTGCTGCCTATGCTAACCTTCCTACGATATATAAATATACCTAGTTGGATTAATCTTATTGTAGCCAGCTGGCCCAGTGGCTAATGTGTCGGTCTGGAGTTTTATGACTTTCTGATGGTGGGTTCTATCCCAACCCATGGTATGGCTTGTTTGCAATCGTGTCATTACGATTTCGTGAGTCGAGAGAGACGGTAACTTAAAATGACATACGAGCATCATACAATGTAAAATAGAGGAGGAAGGAGAATAATGTAACATGGCAAATTAATTCATCTTTACAAATCACTTTAAGTCTTCATTTATACTCATTTTCTTTGTAATTAAGTTTTATTAACTGCTCCCGAAGGGAAAATTTGAAGACGTTGCCTCCGAGTTTTCGGTTTTATTTCGTTCGTACTCGAGAATGTTTCATGGAGTAGTTTTCAAATTCTGAACACCTGTGTATGGTAAGGAGAGCAAGATTCTTGGAATAATTGGCATGTGCACGTCCTCTGTGATCACAGTTGTTAAGCCCATCCCCAGCATCCAGGATATGCTCAGAAAACTTCCAAACTCCCTCAATAACGTAGCTTCGATCGTTCAAAAATGATGCCTAAAAATTGGGCGACGGTTAAAAGTGAAATTCAAATGTATTGGTTCAGATATAATCGTTTTGTATGTAAAATAATGTGAAATTTTTATTCCTGTAAAATAGTTTACAGTTTACCTCTTCTGCAAGGATATTTTTTAATGTAAAATGGTATAAAAATACTCGGAATTCGTTGAAATTTGGCGATTATCAGAGAATGACTCGGCTGAACAAGTTCCAATATTATTATAATCAAGGGGAAAGCGCTAAACCCGGAGGATTATACAGCGCCTGGGGGGGGATGTGGAAGGCATTCAGGCTTAATTCGGGGAACTGGAGCACAGATCCAATTCCCTAAATCAAGAGCCCCTCACCAACATCAAGGAACCTTCCCTGAGGGGATATGAACAAGTTCCAATATTCCCCAACTTAAGGTTCAAGTTGCTCCTCTAAGTTTAGTCAGAGTTGGTGCAAATTTTAAATTTTACTGATATAGTTAAAAAACTGGAAATTGTTGGCATAAGATCAATTACTGGAGAATGACCTTCCTTATCGTCTTCAAACTTCTACCATTGGTGGGCTTTATTAAAACACATCTTGTCACTTCGAATTGTCTAAATTCTAATGTACCAATTTTGTTAAGCAAGTTGCTTCTCATGTAAGAACTACAGAATAGCTCTTCTGATCGGCTTCAAACCCTAAATGCTGGTGTGTAAAAAGTAACTTTTAATTGATTTTAATCTGTGTGGATGGGAATTTGTCATTTTTTTGTCTTAAAGGATTGTAGAGAATATAAAATTTAATGTAAATGAGAAAAGTAAACTGAAAAAAATTTAAATTCCCGGTTTTATGGTGATTAACGAGCGGAAATTCTCCTATTTTAACAGTCTCAGCCCTGTTACGTTTGCTTTTTCACAATTCTTCGTTTATTACCCGTGAATGCCACATTCGATCGGCTTCAAATTTTCAAGGCTTTTGTATCGCATCTTGGGCATGATTTATGTGGTAATCTGCGTGTTGGGTGCAGTGATAATTAAGTCATTCCCACATTGTGTTTCCGTGTGGTAGATGGGGTCAGGCTCGTTTTTTCAGCTGTTTAATTTCAGCACTGGTGTATCTTAAGAAAAGTTTGGTGCGTTTAATACTGCGTTTTTGATGTCATTTATGCCACTTTTAATCGTGAAATTATATAGTATTAACCTTATCGCATAATTTTGCTTTTGTGCTGTGAAGAGCTCTTGATCCAAGGAACTGAACTTTTATTTGGATTCTATTTGAATGACTTCCCTGTAACAGAGGCTATATAACACCCCTACTGGTTTAGCGCTTCCCTCTGATTAAAATATAAAATTTGTGAAAAGTACCAATCATCAGTGGCAGATGAATCGTATGAAATGAATGGAATGTTCCATTGGTGAAATTATTCGAAAATGTCTTATCAGAAATAAGTCAATGGCGTTGTTTGTTTATCCTGGATTAAATTAAATGTTTGTTCTTGTAGCATAATTTAGATTTATAACATCTGTCTTCTTGTGTGAAGACAGACGGAAGATAACTGTTAAAAAGAGAGGACATTTCCTGCGTATTATCAGTAAGATGTCCAAAAGAGAGGACATTTCCTGCGTATTATCAGTAAGATGTCCAGACTTAGTTCTCATGGTTCTGGTTTTCTCGATCTTTGTTTTATATACACGAGAGACCTTTTTGGGTTTGTCTTTGATTCACTAGTTACATTCATCCATTTGGAATCGTTTTAGACTTTATTTCTCCGGGTAAAATATATATAACTTGGGCACATTGTTATTCAGGAAAATCATATTCATAGAACCTTTTGTTATTGTATATTTGATCTTCGCCAATAAAATCATTAGATACCCCCTTGGGTCGTCTCGAAGTTTATTGTAATCAGTAGAAAAAAATCGGTGACTTTTGTTATACTATCTTTATTCTCTTGATTTGTGATCACTTGCTCTGAGCTCTTCACTGATCTCAGGATTATTTACGAGGATTTCCTTATTTAACACAAAAACCATGTCGAGCATATTATCCAATTCAAAAAGCAGTCCTGAACTACTTCCAGGAAGTTACTAGACTCCAAATTACCAGTTAAAGAAGTTCAGTCAATCTGATATTAAATTCCCCTGGGGGGCCCTGGCTAGTTCGCTGGAAGGTGTTAGGGCTTTAAACTAGAAATAGTTAGAGGCTTGGGATTTGATATGGAAAAATGGATTGCAGCAATATTAATTTAGACTGTGATATCATGAATTTTGGGAATAACAATCAAGCAGTCTGGGGAAAGGTACAGAAGAAATATCCTCACTCACGAAATCGTAATGACACGATTGCAAACAAACCATACCACAGGTGGGGTTAGAACCCACCAGGAACAACAGAAATGAATTTCGTCTGGATGCATGTCCGAGAAACATTAAGGCAATAACTGAGACATGGTTTAATTTGAAGAGTTAGGACGTAATTGCCGAGTACCACATTCAAGGATATAAGTTATTCCATGTTGACAGAAATAAGGGCAATGGAGAGGGGTAGCGTTCTATGTCCGGGAAAACATGAATCGCAAGAGATTACAAGTCTGTTCCCTTCAGTATTACCAGGGAGTAACAGAACATTGGTAATACAGTAAAAGATACCCGGTTTTGGTTGTGCCATTTAAAATGAATATAGAGAACACCTGTCTAGTCTTGACTAGCGTTAACTGGCTAATAATTCAATTGACGAAGATCATACAATAACGATAGTCCCTCCGAATATGACTTTTTTCTTAATTTTGTACTATGTGACCACAATAAATATATTAACCAGAGAGAAATTAGGTTAGACATGATTCCAAATTGATGAACAGTAGACTGAAGCATCTATTAGGAAATGGAGAAATTTATAGGCGCATCGAAAGGAAAGAGAATATTCTAACTGCTCAGTATGTTCATATTCAAAGAGACGTGGATAAGGGGATTACAAAGGCTAAACGCGACTTTGAAGCTAAAGTTTCTAGTGAATCAAAGATAAATCAAGAGTTATTTTAAGTCTTCGGGAAAGAGATCAGAGAATAAAATATTAGCACTTGTCCGTCTTCACACAAGAATACATAAGTAATATCACAGTAACTAATTTATTCAGTTCCTCAAGACAACAAATTGATAATCATATCCTTGACTGTAATAATACTTAAGTAGATAAATTTGTCTACAAAAGTAAACAGACAGCACTGTCTACGAAAGTAAACACTGTGCTGTGGTTTACATCTCTGTTAGATATGAGAATAGGAAAAGGTTGGGAGCGAGTACTGTACCTTGTGAAATAAAGCTTTACACTGTAGCCGCCTCTGACATTTACTCTGTTTACTGTTACTCTTTGTGCTCTATTTGTTAGTGAGTTATAGATCCTTTTAACCACTTTTCACGTTATTCCTTTATCACGCATTTTATGTGCTATTACTCCATGATCGCACCTGTCGAAGGCTTTCGCAAAGTCCTGGATGCACTGGAGGACAACGTCATAGTGGTCAGGTAGTTGCGAGAAGCTGGACAGACCTGTACTAAACCCATGCTGCCCTGGGTTGTGCAATTGTTGGGTGTCCACGTGGTTGGCAAACCTGCTTCTTAGAACCCTTTCAGAAATTTTTATGTGGGACATTAGTGTATTTCTTTGCAATTGCTTTATTGCCACCTTTGTAGAGTGTGGCTATATCCGATGTTTTTAGTGACTGTGGTCCCTCGCCATAGAATATTTAAGGCACGTGAAAGAGGTTTCTTGCAGTTCCTGCTGAACAGAGTTCCACAAGTCCAGGCCTGGGGCAGAGTACATGGGCATGTATACGTGTATTTATACATATTTATACATATTCATACACGCATCTATGCATGCTTGTAACTGTCGTATAAAACAGAGTAGCAGTTCACTGCTGATATGATGGATACATTTGTTATATTACAAAAAATATATATAAAAAAATTCACGAGGCTTATTATATATTCTTAGACATATAATGACTCATTATAATCTAATGTATATACGTCGTTAGATATATTATGACATCCACACTTCTCTTTCACCTCCTCCGGTCCTCTCCTTCCTCTGTATAGTTAGCCATATAATGACATCCCTATCCCTCTCCTTACCCGTCTCTCTTAGGGATAATTTCTCATGTTCCTGCTCTGGGATGATGGAGATACCTTCACAAAAATTCCATTTCTCATGCATATGGGAGAGGCTGTCCTGAGAGATGGCAATTCCCAAGTGACAGCATCTATGCCTATGCTGAGACGACACCATGCCAGCTGCCGTAGATGCTGAACCCTTGCTGGAATACTTGAAGATATCGTCACTACCCTGCGGAAGTCTTCCAGCTCAGGCTGACAGATTGCAGCACCTCGTGTGAGCTTCAGCCTGCGTTATGGAATATGACTGGTAAACATAGGTTTTGTTACCCACCTTCGTAACTGTTATTTAGAATAGGGTAGTAACACACTGCTGATGTATCCAATTTTGATCAATAAAAAATTATTTCTCTCTCTCTCTTTCTCTCTCTCTCTCTCTCTCTCTCTCTCTCTCTCTCTCTCTCTCTCTCTCTCTCTCTCTCTCTCTCTCTCTCTCACGCGCACACAAAATCCTTCCTCCGCTATTTTTATCTCTCTCTTAGCTCCTCTTCCTTTAACTGTGTTGTCTCCTTTTCCCTTCACTCCTCTCTCCAATCCCTCCCTTCAAGCATTTTCCCCTCACTTCCACTCCCCTAACTTCTCGTACGCTTACTCCCCACTCCTTTTCTCTCCCTCTTTCTCACCTCTCCTTTCCAACACATAGCTTCTCTTTATCTCTCCTCCCTATTTCTCTTATCCCTCCCAGTTTCCTTCTATATCTTCCTCTTCTAAGATTACCCTTCGAAATCCTCCTCCCTGCTACCCAAGCCTCCCTTTCCGAAGCCCCCCTTCCTCCTACTCAAACCTCCCTCATCCTACCCAAGCCCCCTTCCCTCATACACAAGCTCCCATCCCACCTATCCCAGCCCTCCTCCCTCATACCCAAGCCCCCTCCCTCATACACAAGCTCCCATCCCTTCTACCAAAGCCCCACTCCTTCCTACCCCAGCCCCCTCCCTCATACCCCAGCCCCCCTTCCTCCTACCCAAGCCCAAAGCCCCTTCCTTCTACCCAGTGTAGACAGTAAGCTACTGCTACTACTCATAATCCTCCCTTGGAATGAGTGTGTTGTGGACCTAGTTTCCCTGAATGCCCGCCAGAGGGCAATGTCTTGCTCTCACTTCTAGACCTGCGGCCTTCTAGTTAACAAGCTCCTCTCTCGAACTGGTTTCAGCACACCGTACACTACCCGCTGTGAACCCCCTTTATTCCAGTGATGAAGAATAGCTGTATATCTCGCCTACCTCTACGCTACCCGGCAAGTTACTAGACCAGCCCAGAGACAGTTAAAACACTAAGCCCCTCTCTCCCACTTATCCAAACCTCTCTCCCTTCTATCCAAGCCCCCCTCCCTCTCTTCATCCCAAGCCCCCTAACTCCCTCCTTCCCAAGCCCACTTCCCTCTTTCCCAAGCCTTCCCTCCCTCCTTCCCTAGCCTCCTACCTAAGCCTCCCTTCTTCCCAAGCCCCCCACCCTCCTTCCTAAGTCCTCCCTCTTTCCCGAAAACCTCCTTCCCTTCCTCCTTCCCAAGCCCCGCGTCAGAGTTTCCAAATCTCCTCCCTCATTCCCAAGTCTCCCTCTCTCTTTCCCAAGCCCGATCCCTCCCTCCTTCCCAGGCTCCTTCCTTCCCAAGTCTTTCTCCCTCCTTCACAAGTTCCCTCCCTCCATCACACGCCCCCTCCCTCCTTCACACGCCCCCCTCCCTCCTTCCCAAGCCCCCTCCCTTTTCCACAAGCCCCCTCCCTTTTCCACAAGCCCCCTTCGCTCCTTCACGAACCCCTTCCTTCCCACACCCCCCTCCCTCCCTTCTTCACAAGCCCCTATCTCTCCCTCACAAGCCCCTCTCCCTCCCCCCTCCCTTTAAATCTCCTCACCCTCCCACCCTCTCATTCTCCTCAGCTTCACTCTCCTCTCCCTCACACTAGCTGTCGTAGAAAGGTATTGTATGCGAAAATAGAATTTGATCTAATTTACTAGACATTGTGGTAATTTACACGTGCGTGCCTGGTTGTTATTGTTGGGAAATGTTGGTGGAGTGCGTTGCTGGAGAGCGTTGGTGGAGTGCGTTGCTGGAGAGCGTTAGTGGAGAGCGTTGGTGGAGTGAGTTGATGGAGAACGTTGGTAGAGTGCATTGGAGGAATGCATTGGAGTGAGTACGAGGGGGTATGTTGAAAAGTGTATGTTGCAGTGGTGTGTTGAAGGGTAGTAGAGGAGTGTGTTGGAGGGATGTGTTGGAGAGCACTGGAGGAGTGTGTCGGACTGTTGTGTTGGAGAGCACTGCAGGAGTGTGACGGACTGTTGTGTTGGAGAGCACAGCAGGAGTGTGACGGACTGTTGTGTTGGAGAGCACTGCAGGAGTGTGACGGACTGTTGTGTTGGAGAGCACAGCAGGAGTGTGACGGACTGTTGTGTTGGAGAGCACTGCAGGAGTGTGACGGACTGGTGTTGGAGAGCACTGCAGGAGTGTGACGGACTGTTGTGTTGGAGAGCACTGCAGGAGTGTGACGGACTGGTGTTGGAGAGCACTGCAGGAGTGAGCAGCTGTTAACAAAATAATGTTCAATAACAAATTTCAGTTACTCCATTAAGGAAAAATTTAGGAAGTAAAAACTACAATGGAATTTTGAACTCAAAGCGAAAAACTAACGTGAAGGTGTTAGTGAAAATGTCAGAGGATCTCACTTTCAAGGATCACAACAGTGTCATTATCACACCCGAGAGGAAAATGACAAGATGGATATAGACAACCTTCAAAACAAGGGATACCAAGCCAGTGATGATTCTCTTTAAATTCCTTATTCTCTCGAGGCTGGATTATCGATATACACTAACAACCCCCCTTTTTAAGGCAGGAGAAACTACAGGTCAAGAAAATGTACAGAGAACTTTCACAGCTTGAATATGTTAAGTCAAGCACCTTGATTATTGAGAAAGTTTGAAATTTCCTGAACTGTACTCCTTGGAACGAAGGCGAGAAAGATGCATCACAATTTATATCTGGAAAATATTGCAGTGATTCCCAATTTGAGGCACGGGGAGAGGAAGCAATTTGAATGTTTTGGTGGCAAGCTGAAAATGTTACAATAAATATTGTTTATACGGAAACATTATTATAAAGAAATATATTAAAGAAATATATTTTAAAATTTCATTTACATGTAATTATTTTTATTCGTAACATTTGTACATGATAACTGTGTCTTATATTACTTCCAGAATAATATTTTATATTTAACTAAACCGAGTCCTAAAAATGGTAATTCCCAAGTCTTTTGGACAGCCATATTGTGGGGTGTCCATGCGCGCGCGCGCGCTCTTTAGTGACGAAGAGGAATGAATTGTCAGTTTCTTCAAATGATTCAGATAATGAAAAGGAAGTTGAAATGAAAAAAATTCCGCCCCGCAAACCGTCTATTAAAATACTGTGCTTTGGTAATATAATATAATATATATATATATGTATATATATCTATATATATATTATATTCTCACTTTCACTGCTTATATCACTGGAAGATGACAATTTACTCTCTTTGTCATATATTTATATATTTTTTTACAGATATTTACCCTGTACATAAAATGAGTAATGCAAATAAAAAGTTGGTCAGTAATGAGAGAAGTATTTTAAGTACAGTTTTATACCTGGTGTGTCTGATGAGCCCCCGGGAGGCGCCTTTCTGTTATGTCATTGGTGTTTGTGCAATGAATCAGTGAAACTTGGTCGTCTTGAGGCACATTTGAAAGCAAAATATAGTAGTCTTGTAAATTTAGAATTTGAATTATTTATATCGCTAAAAGAGAAGTTTGAAAATGGAACAAGAATCATTTCATTGTTCTCTGTACGAACTGTAAATCACTACTCGTACTCTTCAAGATGGATATTAAATTTCTCTACTTGTAGGAAAGACAGGAAATAATCATAGCGTTGGTAAAGTGTGGCATGCTAAGAGTACGTTACATTTTATTCGGCGTATGTCACACTCCCATATAGGCTGCCTCCCAACCAGTGAACTAGGTGCTGAGGGTTTAACGATCAATACGGTACCCGTCGTTAAATCAGTACCTTGGTTCATTGGCCAATCACAGACGAGCGCGTCAAAGCTGAAGTAACGTGGTTCAGTTGTGCCAAGCGAATTGAGAGACTTACCTGAGCTGCTGGTTGAGCACGATGCACTCTCTCTGGCTTTTGCTTCTGCCATCTTATGTCACCGTGTGGTGCACTTACTATTCCACCTCTGTACATAGTGTAAATATATATATCTGCCAAATTATATCTGGTGAAGGAAAATACAAGTCAAATATTGTTGAGTTCTGTTTGCTCCACTTTGAATCCCATTACGACCAGGTCGCAGGCCATACTACACCTGTGTTCGTACTACTAGCAAAATCAGCCTTTCTCAAAGTTCTGCAGAAGGATGACAAAGATGTCAAAGTTTTGATAATATTAAGAAACGGTATTGTTTACATAATAGATGAGTAGAGATGTTGAAGTACAGTTTATTCAGAAGTTAGAATTAATGAAATTCACAATACAGACGGATGAATGTACTTTAAGAGATAGCGAAGCCCTATTGTTGATACATGTGAGATATATATCTGATTTCTGTGAACCATTAGACAGCACCAGTACTGTCATTGATATCTACAATAAACTTAAAAACTATTTCGATGGACGTAAAATATTCATGGAAAATATTGTATCTTATGCTGCAGATGGTGTCCCTGTTATGAACATGAACAAAAAAATGGCTGTATAAAATTAATGGAGGATGATAATCCAGAAATATTGCTTCTTCACTATAATTCAGAGAAAATTGAGCTGCCAAAAACATTTCACATGTTCTGAATGATATTTTGAATTCAGTAATAAATGTGTCAACACTTTCAAAGTTGATGCTAAACATCAGCGTCTGTACAGTTTTGTGAGGGTAAAAATGCGGACCATGTGAGATTATTTCTTTGCACTAATGTAAGATGTGTGTCGAAGGGCAACTGCTTGAAAAGATTCAAAGAACTACTTGCTATTCTTAGTGATTTTATAAAGAACAAACCTGAAATTAAGTTTCAGTTTACAGTTAAAGGCAAAGTTTTTTGTTAGCTATTTGGCAGAAATTTTTGAAAAACTGAGCATATTAAATAAATTTCAGAGAGCAAATATGACCCCTAATTGATTCAAAGACCAAAATATTTGGCTTCACTGCGTTTTTGGAATGACAAAAGAATTTTGTCATTCTGATCTAAACGAAATGGATTTTCCATTTTGACTAACTTATTCATTGATAGTGGATCTCTCTGAAGTGGTCATGAAGGACCAAAAAGAACTGTCTGAATTATAAAATGATGAGTTAGTGGAACAATGATGTGGCTGTGTAACGAGACAGCGATGAAATATCCAAAGGCGGGTCATCATCTGACTAAGACCCGCGTCAGGAAACTTGTCCTGTTTCCTGACGAACCTTACCTAACCTAACCCAGATTCAGCTTGCTTGTCAGGAGAGCTACTGTTACCACTCCAATCTTCATATATACTGGAAAGTAGTTTTAGTGCTTTAAGTGACTTAAAGCATAAAAAATCGCCGTGATATCACAAAACGAGGAGACTTGAGACTTTAAATTAGTGTCTGGAATCAAAACCATTAAGCTACAGAATCTCACTAACTTGAGGTTCTCAAACTTGATGAACCTAAACTTGAGTTTAAGTTACTACAGTAGATTTAATATTACTATATCGTATTTTTACCCAGTGTTTTACCTTTCCATCACTCAAATTTGTTTTTATATCAGGAACATGAAATTTTTTGAGTTGCCGAGGTGGGGCATGGTGTAAAATAAGGGTTGGGAACCACTGTTAGAGGGAGTGATCGCAATTCCACACACACAAATCACTCCTTACAAAGAGGCTCGGCAGACGATTTCAAATACCCCAATAAAAAGCAGGAGTGCCATCAGTACCCTGAAAGATAACCCAATAAGTGTAAGGGGGCTCAACACTAGCCAACAGCCTCGAATCATATAGAAAGAGGATTACCAAAAAACCTCAAGGTGTTACGAAGAGGGAGCTGGATAAGGCTCTCAAGTCAGTTTCTGATCCACCGGGCTATGTACTCTGGACTGCATGCAGCAAATACACTATTTCATAGACAAATTTAGTTTTACGTATCATAAATGGTAAGAATTTTAAATGCTTAATTGTGTTTTAATCGATTTTTTTTCTTTTTAAAGGTCAGTTATTTCGGGAAAAATGAACATTTCCACAGCATACTGAACTAGTTCTGGCATATATATATTTTTAGTGTTATATTAGGTTGACCACCAGTTCTCGGCTGATCAAAACTCCTGTGCCATGTGAAGGTCTTACCCAACAGGTTCTCGACTAGTGTGTGTTAAACTTCATTTCCTGAGAGACTGACGGTGTTGTATCTGAACGTTCTAGTGACAACTCTGTAGGTAATTTGTCTGTTTAGACACAGCAAGAGACAGAGAGAGTAGAAAGATAAACTTATGAGACAGATGGACAGAGAGACAGTTGTATCACAGCTTCTCTCAATAAATGCCACATTAAATTATAATTTAGTAATCGACAACATTAGGACATCACCTCAACAGACATTAACAAGTACAAGGACACAACTCACCAGTAAGTACAAACTCAAACACACGAAAAAGGTGAATAAACAAACAAACTTGGCTGATATATAATAAAAATCATTTATTTATTTTTCTACAAAAATATAATATTAGACAACACACGTATTTACAATTTTACAAAGAATTAAATTATACAAGAAATGTTTTTCGGCTTTTCACACACAAGTTTTAAAAATTCAGAAATTTGGAAATAATTTTTTTTTAATTTTTATACAGAACGTACATACATTTAGGTGAAATTTTCAACCAAAGCTGTAACATATTATATATAATTTGCCATTTTTTAGAGTTAAAATGGATGAGGATATATTTTACAGAGCTGTTCAATATTTTAACAGACGTAGTAACCGTTTAAAGAATGTGTGTGTGTGTGTGTGTGCCTGTGTGTGTGTGTGTGTGTGTGTGTGTGCGTGTGTGTATGTATGTGTGTGTGTGTGTGTGTGTATGTGTGTGTGTGCGCGCGCGTGCGTATGTGTGAGAGAAATATACATGGCCAATTTTTCACCTATATGTAGTAGTAGGGTCGAGTCTTGGCTCCTGGCCCCTACCAGTTAACGAGCTGCTTCCTGGTTCAATCTCTCTTAGCCTCGTGGGCCCTGCCATTCCTCTCCATGAATCTATACATCCAGCCTACCGTCTTCCCTTCAGTCAGATCATTTCACATCCTGACTACAATGAAGCTGAAGAAATAAATCCTGACTTCCTTGTATCACCACCTGACTTTGCCCGTGTGAACCGGTTTTCCCATATCTCACAGAGTCTGTCTCTGAACCTAGGGATATTCTTTCGAATATCCCTAAGTTCAGTGCCTTTAAACTTTCGCCATAATTCCTTCCCTTTTGCAGCAACTCTCTCCTGCGAGGTACTTTTTCATCCCATTTGTTTAGATTCCGTCCAGTTCCCTTTACCACTGTAATAAATTCTGGAATTGTGGCTGTCGTGCGCAGTTTTCTCTTCTGCATAAGGTTGTTTCAGATGAATTATTGGAGATTCTGGTGAGAAGATACACGTTGCAAAACTAGCATTTATTTGGACATTTTCTGTGTGTAGAGCTTTATTAAGTCATTCATGACTTGATAAGGCTCTATACGATTTATTTACACTGGTGATATTCTCAGATCTTTCTCCTTACACATTGTAGAGTTTCTTCTCGTGGATTGTATACAGTGTTCGAAATGCTCACTTCCTCTCTTGTATTCCTTACCTTGTACTTTTCAGTACTCCCTGTTCTTTCCAGTTGTTATCCTCTTAATTAATCTCAAGTCATCCGCAAACCGTGATACATATGATTCGATTTCCTCTGGCAAGTAGCTTACGGATATGAGGAACAGCGGCGGCTCCAGGCACTGATACACGAGACTCCACTCGTTACTCGTGCCCACTGAAACACAACCTTACCATCAGCCTCTGTATATTATTCATGATTATTTAATGTATTACTAGAGCACCTTACCTGTTTTTCCAATTCGTATAGAAGCCTTAACTGTGATATCATGGAAAATATAGACTTATCAAGGAAGATAATCTAACCTTATCTCTTCTGCTGTATTTTTGCGAGTCCTTCAGCTCTACGAGATTCCTAAGATAAAGATTGGCTATCTTTAAACCCATTTTGGTTGTTGCTTGATTATCTAGGAAGATATAGATACATAACTGTTTCTTATATTTCCTAACACCTCAGCCAGTATGTTAGTCAACAAGGCTAGTTCAGTACTTTGTGTATTTTTCCCCTGTTTTATAGTGGGTTCTTATTTCCAGTTTTCCAGCTGTCTGTTGTCCGGTCTCCATTGACTGCTTGTGTTTATCCAACTATTTTTTGGTTCTTCTCTATCACGTGGTTGTTTCTATGAGAAGTTATTTGATAATTCGCTACAGTTCTTGTATTCTTTAAAATATTTTCTTCGTCACTTTTCATCCATATTTTACTTGTTGCGTTTAGTCATTTTTTTTTTTTGCCTGATCCTCCTTTGACAGGTTTAATCTAATTCGTACGTCGTCAAAAGTTTCCACTTTGGCTTTTATCACAATAAATGATCTCGAAATCTGAAATCCACTAATTATTTTGCCATCTCATTCGTGTTGACGTTCTTGATTTTTTTTTTTTTTTTTGCGTAGCCAAAATCAGTAATCACTTTTCTCAATAAAATCCCCATAAATAACTTGTAATTATTTCCATTTTCTTACTGTATGTAAATTAGCTTCGGCAATAACTTGGTTTGCCATTAACACTTCATGGTCTCTTTTTTTGGAGGACCTTTTTTTTTTTTGTAGAACTATCTTATGTATTAGATGTTTATTCAAAATATTTGCTAATACTTTCTTACGTATCATAAAGTACTTGCACCAGCTTCTCTAATTCTGTCTTTTATTTACAAATTCCTGCATAACTGTCTTCTGTTGTTATTCTGTTCTAAGTCATTTATCTTTTCAGTTTCATTTTGATTTCTTACCAATTCCTGAGCCACCATTTCTCTCTTTCTCCTTAATTTTGTTTGCTAATTATTTTTTTTTTACTTTTTTTCTGCCTTCGCTTTCATTTTTCAACTTTGCGTTTTGTTTTGTAAATCAATTCTTCTTTCCTTATATTATTTTGTTTTATTATTCCTTAATCCACTCACTAGTTTTTATTTCTTCTTTGATCCGGTGCCTTGTATGTTCAGGGACACGACTCTGATGTATGTCTACACTCTTCGCTGAGAGGAGGCAGTCATCTTTTCTCCAGGTTGTAATGGGGGACATCCCTTCACCTCCACCTCAAGTGCCTGTTTGGTATTTGTGTGAGCAAGCACTTAGGTGTACTCACCTAACTGTACTAGCCTAATTGTGGTTGCAGGGGTCAAGTTATAGCTGCTGGCCCTGCCTCTTTACTGGTCGCTCCTAGGTCACCTGCTCCGTGAGCTTTATCATACATCTTCTTAAACCTATGTAGGGATCCTGCCTCCACCACTTCATTTTCCAGACTATTCCACTTCCTAACATCTCTGTGACTCATCTCGAGTCTTCAGTTTCCAATTGTGACCCCTTGTTCCTGCCCTATCTCTGGAACATCTCATCTCTGTCCACCTTGCAGATGCCTCTCAGTATTTTAAATGATGATGTTATATCCCCCCTGTCCCTCCTGTCCTCCAGTGTCATCAGGTCAGTTTCCTTTCAACCTCTCCTAGTAGGTCATGCCCCTTAGCTCAGGGAGTAGTCTCGTTGCAAACCTTTGCACTTTCTCTAATTTCCTGACGTGCTTGCCCAGGTGTGGGTTAGAAACTGGTGTTGCGTACTCCAATATAGGCCTGACGTACACGGTATACAGAGTCCTGAACGACTCCTTACTGAGATGTCGGAAAGCTGTTCTTGGGTTTGCTAGTAGCCCATATGCTGTTGCAGTTATTTGGTTGATGGGAGCCTCAGGAGATATGTTCGGTATTATACTCACCCCAAGATCTTTTCCTTGAGTGAAATATAGTCTTTGGCCCCCTAGGCTGTATTCTGTCTGCAGTCTTCTTTGCCCTTCCACTATCTTCATGACTTGGCACTTGGAGGAGTTGAACTCCAGAAGCCAGTTTCGAGACCAGGCCTGTAGCCTGTCTAGATACCTTTGTAGTGCTGCCTGGTCCTCCTCCGATTGAATTCTCCACATTAACTTGACATCGTCTGCAAACAAACACACTTTCTGAGTGTATTCCTTCCCTCATGTCATTCACATGTATCAGAAACAGTACCGGTCCTAGAACTGACCTCTGTGGAACCCCGCTCGTCGTAGACGCTTACTCCGACACCTCGTCACGTACCATAACTCGTTGTTGCCTTCCTGTCAGGTATTATCTGATACAATGCTGTGCCTTTCCTATTATACCTGCCTGGTCCTCCAGTTTTTGCACTAATCTGTTGTGTGGAACTGTGTCAAAAGCCTCTTTACAGTCCAAGAAAACGCACTCTACCCACCCCTCTCTCTCTTGTCTTTCTGCTGGCACCTTCTCATAGAACTCCAGGAGTTTTACGATACAGGATTTCCCGTCCCTGAATTCGTGCTGGTTTTCGCTGATAAGCTCATTCCTTTCTAGGTGCTCCACCACTTTTCTCCTAATAATCTTCTCCATGACTTTGCATACTATACATGTCATTGATACTGGTCTCTGGTTTAATGCTGTATGTATGTCTCCTTTTTCAAAAATTGGGACAACATTTGCTGTCTTCCATACCTCAGGTAGTCGCCCTGTTCCGATAGATGTGTTGAAAATTGTTGTAAGTGGCACACAGAGCGCCTCTGCTCCCTCTCTCAAGACCCATGGAGAGATGTCTGGCCCCATCGCCAATACACACAACCTCCTCGGTTGTGTGTATTGTGTCCAGCACATGGAGTACCCCAGCACTACGTGTTTCTAGAGTCCTTTCTGTCTCCACTGTGAATATTTCTTTAAATTGCATGTTGAGCCCCTCACATACTTCTCGGTCATTTCTTGTGAGCTCCCCTAATTCTTTCTTGAGCCTTATTAACTGGTTCTTTACTGTTGTTTTCCTCCTGATGTGGCTGTACAACAGCTTTGGGTCGGACTTGGCTTTCGCTATGTTATTTTCATTTTGTCACGGGGCCTCCCTCCTTACCTGTGCATATTCATTTCTGGCTCTTCGACTACTCTCCTTATTTTCCTGCGTCCCTCTTATACATCTTCCATTTTCTATTGCATTTAGTTTTGTTCTCTTTACACCATGTGTGTGTACTCACATATTTGTGGTTGCAGGGGTCGAGACGCAGCTCCTGGCCCCTCCAGGTGTGCCATCAGTACCCTTAAAGATAACCCAATAAGTGTAAGGGGGCTCCACACTATCCAACAGCCTCGAATCATATAGAAGGAGGATTACCAAAAAACCTCAAGGTGTTACGAAGAGGGAGCTGGATAAGGCTCTCAAGTCAGTTTCTGATCCACCGGGCTATGTACTCTGGACTGCATGCAGCAAATACACTATTTCATAGACAAATTTAGTTTTACGTATCATAAATGGTAAGAATTTTAAATGCTTAATTGTGTTTTAATCGATTTTTTTTCTTTTTAAAGGTCAGTTATTTCGGGAAAAATTAACATTTCCACAGCATACTGAACTAGTTCTGGCATATATATATTTTTAGTGTTATATTAGGTTGACCACCAGTTCTCGGCTGATCAAAACTCCTGTGCCATGTGAAGGTCTTACCCAACAGATTCTCGACTAGTGTGTGTTAAACTTCATTTCCTGAGAGACTGACTGTGTTGTATCTGAACGTTCTGGTGACACCTCTGTAGGTAATTTGTCTGTTTAGACACAGCAAGAGACAGAGAGAGTAGAAAGATAAACTTATGAGACAGATGGACAGAGAGACAGTTGTATCACAGTTTCTCTCAATAAATGCCACATTAAATTATAATTTAGTAATCGACAACATTAGGACATCACCTCAACAGACATTAACATGTACAAGGACACAATTCACCAGTAAGTACAAACTCAAACACACGAAAAAGGTGAATAAACAAACAAACTTGGCTGATATATAATAAAAATCATTTATTTATTTTTCTACAAAAATATAATATTAGACAACACACGTATTTACAATTTTACAAAGAATTAAATTATACAAGAAATGTTTTTCGGCTTTTCACACACAAGTTTTAAAAATTCAGAAATTTGGAAATAATTTTTTTTTTAATTTTTTACAGAACGTACATACATTTAGGTGAAATTTTCAACCAAAGCTGTAACATATTATATATAAATTGCCATTTTTTAGAGTTAAAATGGATGAGGATATATTTTACAGAGCTGTTCAATATTTTAACAGACGTAGTAACCGTTTAAAGAATGTGTGTGTGTGTGTGTGTGTGTGTGTGTGTGTGTGTGTGTGTGTGTGTGTGTGTGTGTGCGTGCGTATGTGTGCGTGCGTATGTGTGAGAGAAATATACATGTAGTAGTAGGGTCGAGTCTTGGCTCCTGGCCCCTACCAGTTAACGAGCTGCTTCCTGGTTCAATCTCTCCTAGCCTCGTGGGCCCTGCCATTCCTCTCCATGAATCTATACATTCAGCCTACCGTCTTCCCTTCAGTCAGATCATTTCACATCCTGACTACAATGAAGCTGAAGAAATAAATCCTGACTTCCTTGTATCACCACCTGACTTTGCCCGTGTGAACCGGTTTTCCCATATCTCACAGAGTCTGTCTCTGAACCTAGGGATATTCTTTCGAATATCCCTAAGTTCAGTGCCTTTAAACTTTCGCCATAATTCCTTCCCTTTTGCAGCAACTCTCTCCTGCGAGGTACTTTTTCATCCCATTTGTTTAGATTCCGTCCAGTTCCCTTTACCACTGTAATAAATTCTGGAATTGTGGCTGTCGTGCGCAGTTTTCTCTTCTGCATAAGGTTGTTTCAGATGAATTATTGGAGATTCTGGTGAGAAGATACACGTTGCAAAACTAGCATTTATTTGGACATTTTCTGTGTGTAGAGCTTTATTAAGTCATTCATGACTTGATAAGGCTCTATACGATTTATTTACACTGGTGATATTCTCAGATCTTTCTCCTTACACATTGTAGAGTTTCTTCTCGTGGATTGTATACAGTGTTCGAAATGCTCACTTCCTCTCTTGTATTCCTTACCTTGTACTTTTCAGTACTCCCTGTTCTTTCCAGTTGTTATCCTCTTAATTAATCTCAAGTCATCCGCAAACCGTGATACATATGATTCGATTTCCTCTGGCAAGTAGCTTACGGATATGAGGAACAGCGGCGGCTCCAGGCACTGATACACGAGACTCCACTCGTTACTCGTGCCCACTGAAACACAACCTTACCATCAGCCTCTGTATATTATTCATGATTATTTAATGTATTACTAGAGCACCTTACCTGTTTTTCCAATTCGTATAGAAGCCTTAACTGTGGTATCATGGAAAATATAGCCTTATCAAGGAAGATAATCTAACCTTATCTCTTCTGCTGTATTTTTGCGACAGTCATTCAGCTCTACGAGATTCCTAAGATAAAGATTGGCTATCTTTAAACCCATTTTGGTTGTTGCTTGATTATGTAGGAAGATATAGATACATAACTGTTTCTTATATTTCCTAACACCTCAGCCAGTATGTTAGTCAACAAGGCTAGTTCAGTACTTTGTGTATTTTTCCCCTGTTTTATAGTGGGTTCTCATTTCCAGTTTTCCAGCTGTCTGTTGTCCAGTCTCCATTGACTGCTTGTGTTTATCCAACTATTTTTTGGTTCTTCTCTATCACGTGGTTGTTTCTATGAGAAGTTATTTGATAATTTGCTACAGTTCTTGTATTCTTTAAAATATTTTCTTCGTCACTTTTCATCCATATTTTACTTGTTGCGTTTAGTCATTTTTTTTTTTTTGCCTGATCCTCCTTTGACAGGTTTAATCTAATTCGTACGTCGTCAAAAGTTTCCACTTTGGCTTTTATCACAATAAATGATCTCGAAATCTGAAATCCACTAATTATTTTGCCATCTCATTCGTGTTGACGTTCTTGATTTTTTTTTTTTTGCGTAGCCAAAATCAGTAATCAGTTTTCTCAATAAAGTCCCCATAAATAACTTGTAATTATTTCCATTTTCTTACTGTATGTAAATTAGCTTCGGCAATAACTTGGTTTGCCATTAACACTTCATGGTCTCTTTTTTTGGAGGACCTTTTTTTTTTTGTAGAACTATCTTATGTATTAGATGTTTATTCAAAATATTTGCTAATACTTTCTTACGTATCATAAAGTACTTGCACCAGCTTCTCTAATTCTGTCTTTTATTTACAAATTCCTGCATAACTGTCTTCTGTTGTTATTCTGTTCTAAGTCATTTATCTTTTCAGTTTCATTTTGATTTCTTACCAATTCCTGAGCCACCATTTCTCTCTTTCTCCTTAATTTTGTTTGCTAATTATTTTTTTTTTTTTACTTTTTTTCTGCCTTCGCTTTCATTTTTCAACTTTACGTTTTGTTTTGTAAATCAATTCTTCTTTCCTTATATGATTTTGTTTTATTATTCCTTTAATCCACTCACTAGTTTTTATTTCTTCTTTGATCCGGTGCCTTGTATGTTCAGGGACACGACTCTGATGTATGTCTACACTCTTCGCTAAGAGGAAGCAGTCATCTTTTCTCCAGGTTGTAATGGGGGACATCCCTTCACCTCCACCTCAAGTGCCTGTTTGGTATTTGTGTGAGCAAGCACTTAGGTGTACTCACCTAACTGTACTAGCCTAATTGTGGTTGCAGGGGTCAAGTTATAGCTGCTGGCCCTGCGTCTTTACTGGTCGCTCCTAGGTCACCTGCTCCGTGAGCTTTATCATACATCTTCTTAAACCTATGTAGGGATCCTGCCTCCACCACTTCATTTTCCAGACTGTTCCACTTCCTAACATCTCTGTGACTCATCTCGAGTCTTCAGTTTCCAATTGTGACCCCTTGTTCCTGCCCTATCTCTGGAACATCTCATCTCTGTCCACCTTGCAGATGCCTCTCAGTATTTTAAATGATGATGTTATATCCCCCCTGTCCCTCCTGTCCTCCAGTGTCATCAGGTCAGTTTCCTTTCAACCTCTCCTAGTAGGTCATGCCCCTTAGCTCAGGGAGTAGTCTCGTTGCAAACCTTTGCACTTTCTCTAATTTCCTGACGTGCTTGCCCAGGTGTGGGTTAGAAACTGGTGTTGCGTACTCCAATATAGGCCTGACGTACACGGTATACAGAGTCCTGAACGACTCCTTACTGAGATGTCGGAAAGCTGTTCTTGGGTTTGCTAGTAGCCCATATGCTGTTGCAGTTATTTGGTTGATGGGCGCCTCAGGAGATATGTTCGGTATTATACTCACCCCAAGATCTTTTCCTTGAGTGAAATATAGTCTTTGGCCCCCTAGGCTGTATTCTGTCTGCAGTCTTCTTTGCCCTTCCACTATCTTCATGACTTGGCACTTGGAGGAGTTGAACTCCAGAAGCCAGTTTCGAGACCAGGCCTGTAGCCTGTCTAGATACCTTTGTAGTCCTGCCTGGTCCTCCTCCGATTGAATTCTCCACATTAACTTGACATCGTCTGCAAACAAACACACTTTCTGAGTGTATTCCTTCCCTCATGTCATTCACATGTATCAGAAACAGTACCGGTCCTAGAACTGACCTCTGTGGAACCCCGCTCGTCGTAGACGCTTACTCCGACACCTCGTCACGTACCATAACTCGTTGTTGCCTTCCTGTCAGGTATTATCTGATACAATGCTGTGCCTTCCCTATTATACCTGCCTGGTCCTCCAGTTTTTGCACTAATCTGTTGTGTGGAACTGTGTCAAAAGCCTCTTTACAGTCCAAGAAAACGCACTCTACCCACCCCACTCTCTCTCTTGTTTTTCTGCTGGCATCTTCTCATAGAACTCCAGGAGTTTTACGATACAGGATTTCCCGTCCCTGAATTCGTGCTGGTTTTCGCTGATAAGCTCATTCCTTTCTAGGTGCTCCACCACTTTTCTCCTAATAATCTTCTCCATGACTTTGAATACTATACATGTCATTGATACTGGTCTCTGGTTTAATGCTGTATGTATGTCTCCTTTTTCAAAAATTGGGACAACATTTGCTGTCTTCCATACCTCAGGTAGTCGCCCTGTTTCGATAGATGTGTTGAAAATTGTTGTAAGTGGCACACAGAGCGCCTCTGCTCCCTCTCTCAAGACCCATGGAGAGATGTCTGGCCCCATCGCCAATACACACAACCTCCTCGGTTGTGTGTATTGTGTCCAGCACATGGAGTACTCCAGCACTACGTGTTTCTAGAGTCCTTTCTGTCTCCACTGTGAATATTTCTTTAAATTGCATGTTGAGCCCCTCACATACTTCTCGGTCATTTCTTGTGAGCTCCCCTAAGTCTTTCTTGAGCCTTATTAACTGGTTCTTTACTGTTGTTTTCCTCCTGATGTGGCTGTACAACAGCTTTGGGTCGGGCTTGGCTTTCGCTATGTTATTTTCGTTTTGTCACTGGGCCTCCCTCCTTACCTGTGCATATTCATTTCTGGCTCTTCGACTACTCTCCTTATTTTCCTGCGTCCCTCTTATACATCTTCCATTTTCTATTGCATTTACTTTTGTTCTCTTTACACCATGTGTGTGTACTCACATATTTGTGGTTGCAGGGGTCGAGACGCAGCTCCTGGCCCCTCCAGGTGTGTGTGTGTGTGTGTGTGTGTGTGAGTGTGTGTGTGTGTGTGTGTGTGTGTGTGTGCGTGCGCGCGCGCGCGTGTGTAGGGAGACGCCAGTCATATAGAGAAGAGAAAGAAAACGCACTTATTAACTACGTGCCATTTTATAACTATGTACAAAATAAGAGAGCCTATTAATATATATATATATATATATATATATATATATATATATATATATATATATATATATATATATATATATATATATATATATATATATATATATATATATATATATATATATACCGTAATACAAACACGCTTGTATGCATAATATAACATCTCTGGAAATGAAAGTAACCATAGCCTCATAGAAGAGAGTAAAATGCTCCTTATAAACACTTCGTTGATTCCTACTTAATAAATTTTGCTCCCTCCACCATATATTGTTCCGAGTGATGCTGTAACGTATGTGTCAGCTGCACCTGATACACGGATCATATCACTTACAGGAATACGTCTTTTTCTCAGTATTTACATTGCAGCAGCTACCACGGGTTCTTGTGGGTTCGTGGTAGTGGTGGGGAGTGTCTCGGGTGAGTCAGGCTTCTCCTCACAGTCTTGCAACATTGAAGTGTTGGAATAAAAACGGTGGCTGGTTGCTCTGGGATTCTTCTTTCTCTTCTGAGTTTTTTCCTTACTTTTTTTTTTTTTAGGAACGTTGAGAGTTTCAGGTTGAAACCGATAATAAAATAGGCATATCTGTCTTGTGTGTGTGTGTGTGTGTGTGTGTGTGTCGTGCCGAATAGGTAAAACTGGTCAATTAGCAAGAACTCGTTTAAAATTGTCCTTTCTAAAATTATCTCTTATACATTTAAAGATATGTTTGTCCAATTATGTTAATATAAAAATTAATTATTTTGTCCCAAAAGAACCTCAGGAAACTTACCTAACTTTATGGATTTAACCTAATTCAACTAAATATATTTTATATGTTTATAATAATTTAATAAAAACAATGAAATATATTTTTTTCTTCATGTTTAGAATTATTTTGGCGACATTAATGCATCCACAAATTTTCGTTTGCCTTATTCGGCAAAAAGAGCGTTGCTATTTAAGCCAAAATCGCAAGTTTTACTTAATCGGCACGATACACACACACACACACACACACACACACACACACACACACACACACACACACACACACACACACACACACACACACACACACACACACATACATACACATACACACACACACACACACACACACACACACACACACACACACACACACACACACACACACACACACACACACACACACACACACACACACTGAGAGATATGTATATACATCGAGAGATACATAACTCCCCGTGTAGATACGAGGGAAACACTTCCCAGTGTATGTACACCCTGTGTATACACATAGAAATACACACCTGTGTATATACACACATAACCTCATACTGTCATATTCAGCAACATCACTAAACCCATAAGGATCACAGAGGCCATAACCGTGGTTAAATAATTCTGTGAGATATTACTCTGCCTAATAAAAATGTGATCATTGTCATTAGCCACACTAATCACTCTTTTTCATCATTATTCTTCAAACCATCTGAAAACAGTATGCATATACTGATAGTGAAAGTTAATCTGACATGAGTGTCAGATATGACTGGAGGCTCAGCAAGAGAAAGCTTCCCAGGCTCGGTTGAGAAAGCTTACATTGTGCAAGCGTGGATTTAATAAAGTCTTTGTCTCTGTGGCTTTTATTAAGGAATTTTCTGTTTCTCTAGCCTTAATAAAGTATTTTGCTGTCTCCCTGGCTTTAGTAAACTTCAGTAAAGGGACTTGGGATTGTTTGTGTTCCTTCACTTGACAACATTATTAATGATGACGGTATAGAATACTCAGTGAATTTATGTACAAGAATAATAAGACTGTTGATGAAAGCAAGACACGGTCTACAAGACACGGTCTACAAGACACGGTCTACAAGACACGGTCTACAAGACGCGGTCTACAAGACACGGTCTACAAGACACGGTCTACAAGACGCGGTCTACAAGACACGGTCTACAAGACACGGTCTACAAGACACGGTCTACAAGACACGGTCTACAAGACACGGTCTACAAGACATGGTCTACAAGACATGGTCTACAAGACACGGTCTACAAGACACGGTCTACAAGACACGGTCTACAAGACACGGTCTACAAGACGCGGTCTACAAGACACGGTCTACAAGACACGGTCTTCAAGACACGGTCTACAAGATACGGTCTACAAGACACGGTCTACAAGACACGGTCTACAAGACACGGTCTACAAGACATGGTCTACAAGACACGGTCTACAAGACACGGTCTACAAGATACGGTCTACAAGACACGGTCTACAAGACACGGTCTACAAGACACGGTCTACAAGACATGGTCTACAAGACACGGTCTACAAGACACGGTCTACAAGACACGGTCTACAAGACATGGTCTACAAGATACGGTCTACAAGACACGGTCTACAAGACACGGTCTACAAGACACGGTCTACAAGACACGGTCGGCATTTTTATCGGAAGCAAATTTTTTTGTTACTTTATTTCCCTATAAAAGAAAATTATTTTTACAGTTTTCCAAATATAATTTTATAATACAACTCCAAAAAAAAAAAAATTCTAAAATTGGATTTTCCAATTTTCAAAAAAAAGGTATGGAAAAAATGGCGAATTTTTTCCAGTACCATTTTTCCATTAATGCAAAAGTGTTGCTCTGTAAAACACACACCTTTTTATTTTATTATTTTCGCATATATTTTTTTTTAATCCAGAAAAAAAAACACAAGACACACACCATCCAGTAAAAAAAAAAATCAGAATATTTAGTAAATTATTAACAAATTTGATTTTAGGAAATGTATTGATCCCTTGAAGGTTTTTCTTATTTTTGACTTTGAATAATGAAAAACTGCGTAACTAGAAGCCTTCGGGCGAAATAATTTTGACTCGAATTTGCAAAAGTGTCAACCTACATCACGTGCACTGAAGTATTGTTTTATAACCGTGTTATGCATTGTTAGAATCACGTGCTCTAAAGGGTTGTTGAAGTCAAGTGTTCTAAAATGTTATACTCACGTGTTCTGAATTGTTATTCCCCTCAAGAGTAGCTCCTGGATGATGGTGAGAGATTTTGATTCCAGAGAGTGAACTTGCTCAGTCTTGACGTCACCATACTCAGGCACCGAGTGACTTCCACGGGTTTTGAGAGTATCCAAATATGTAAGGATGATCTGAACGTTTGTTATAACCACGTGTTATTAGGTGGTGTTATAACCACGTGTTGTTAGGTGGTGTTATAACCACGTGTTGGTAGGTGGTGTTATAACCACGTGTTATTAGGTGGTGTTATAACCACGTGTTGTTAGGTGGTGTTATAACCACGTGTTGGTAGGTGGTGTTATAACCACATGTTGTTAGGTGGTGTTATAACCACATGTTGTTAGGTGGTGTTATAACCACGTGTTGGTAGGTGGTGCTATAACCACGTGTTGTTAGGTGGTGTTATAACCACATGTTGTTAGGTGGTGTTATAACCACATGTTGTTAGGTGGTGTTATAACCACGTGTTGGTAGGTGGTGCTATAACCATGTGTTTTTAGGTGGTGTTATAACCACGTGTTGTTAGGTGGTGTTATAACCACGTGTTGGTAGGTGGTGTTATAACCGCGTGTTGTTAGGTGGTGTTATAACCACGTGTTGGTAGGTGGTGTTATAACCGCGTGTTGTTAGGTGGTGTTATAACCACGTGTTGTTAGGTGGTGTTATAACCGCGTGTTGTTAGGTGGTGTTATAACCACGTGTTGGTAGGTGGTGGTATAACCACGTATTGGTAGGTGGTGTTATAACCACGTGTTGTTAGGTGGTGTTATAACCACGTGTTGGTAGGTGGTGCTATAACCATGTGTTTTTAGGTGGTGTTATAACCACGTGTTGTTAGGTGGTGTTATAACCACGTGTTGGTAGGTGGTGTTATAACCACGTGTTGTTAGGTGGTGTTATAACCACATGTTGTTAGGTGGTGTTATAACCACATGTTGTTAGGTGGTGTTATAACCACGTGTTGGTAGGTGGTGCTATAACCACGTGTTGTTAGGTGGTGTTATAACCACATGTTGTTAGGTGGTGTTATAACCACATGTTGTTAGGTGGTGTTATAACCACGTGTTGGTAGGTGGTGCTATAACCATGTGTTTTTAGGTGGTGTTATAACCACGTGTTGTTAGGTGGTGTTATAACCACGTGTTGGTAGGTGGTGTTATAACCGCGTGTTGTTAGGTGGTGTTATAACCACGTGTTGGTAGGTGGTGTTATAACCGCGTGTTGTTAGGTGGTGTTATAACCACGTGTTGGTAGGTGGTGTTATAACCGCGTGTTGTTAGGTGGTGTTATAACCACGTGTTGTTAGGTGGTGTTATAACCGCGTGTTGTTAGGTGGTGTTATAACCACGTGTTGGTAGGTGGTGTTATAACCACGTGTTGGTAGGTGGTGTTATAACCACGTGTTGTTAGGTGGTGTTATAACCACGTGTTGGTAGGTGGTGCTATAACCATGTGTTTTTAGGTGGTGTTATAACCACGTGTTGTTAGGTGGTGTTATAACCACGTGTTGGTAGGTGGTGTTATAACCACGTGTTGTTAGGTGGTGTTATAACCACATGTTGTTAGGTGGTGTTATAACCACATGTTGTTAGGTGGTGTTATAACCACGTGTTGGTAGGTGGTGCTATAACCATGTGTTTTTAGGTGGTGTTATAACCACGTGTTGTTAGGTGGTGTTATAACCACGTGTTGGTAGGTGGTGTTATAACCGCGTGTTGTTAGGTGGTGTTATAACCACGTGTTGGTAGGTGGTGCTATAACCGCGTGTTGTTAGGTGGTGTTATAACCACGTGTTGTTAGGTGGTGTTATAACCACGTGTTGGTAGGTGGTGTTATAACCACGTGTTGTTAGGTGGTGGTATAACCACGTGTTGGTAGGTGGTGCTATAACCACGTGTTATTAGGTGGTGTTACAACCACGTGTTGGTAGGTGGTGTTACTCGTGTTGTCATACCCACAAATTAAGTGTTGCTATAACCACGTGTCGTTACGTGTTGCTATAACCACGTGTTTTAACCACGTGTCGTTTAGTGTTGTAACCACGTTTTATTAGACATCACCAGAGTTAGTATATTTTAAGAGAAGCTCTGAATTTTCCTCTTTACCAAGTTTTCGATTTTTTTCGGTCATAACCCTAGAACATCTCGCCCAATCGTCTTCCAATAATCAACATTTGTGCAAGGTAACGAGGACCAAATTCTTGGAACATTGGGCTTGGTGGCGTGGCTTATGACCCAAGTATTTACCCATTCCCAGCATTTTGGAATGATTCTGATAACTTACACAATCCTGTCCTTAGTAGTGTAGATTTAAGCATTTAATAAAGGTGCCTCAAATATATTCGACGACGGCGAAAAGTCATGTTCAGACATGTTGGTGCAAATTTCATGATTTTGTGTGATTTTTTTTTCTATTCCCGCTAAATCACGTTCAATAATTTTAAGTTTGCGTCATTTGAAGGAGTTCACTATGTACTGGTTGATGTATTTTAAGGCCAGGATATTAACTGTTAAGTTTAGATTGAGTGCTGGTGAATTTGTTGATGTAGTAAAATAATAAAGACATGGAATTGTTAGAATCCGCGCCATAACAGAAGAATGACTAGTCCGATCGGGTTCAAATTTTTACAGATGTGGTTTCCTAAACACAAGGCTCACGCTGGTACTGGATGCCATAAGCCCAAATGGAAATGGGAAGCACAATGCCTGCACTTTAAAGGAGATGTTCGGGATATTGGCAGTTTGGAGGGATATGATTTATGTGTTTATATATGTTTCTAATCTGTTGCATTCTGAGCACCTCTGCAAAAACAGTGATTATTTATGAATGAGGTGAAAGTGTTTAATGATGAAAGTATTTTTTTTTGGGGGATTTTCTTTCTTTTTGGGTCACCTTGCCTCGGTGGGAGACGGCCGACTTATTGAAGAAAATTCCAAAAATGTCTATTTTATTGAATAAACAGTGATATTTCTTATTCAGTAACTTAGTTCTTTTTCTGATTGGCTTTAAAATATTGACAATGATGCCTCATAATTTAGAACAGGCGCAGATTTGAAAATTTACTAATAGAGGTCAAAGAAAAATTGAATTTTTAGGACTCAAATTAGTTACTGGAGAATGCCTTTCTTATCGGATTCAAACTTTTACTAATAGCAGGCTTTTTTAAATCTTGCCCATCACTTTGAGATACGTAAATTTTATTGTATGTCTGGTTGAGTGTCGTTATAACTAAGACTTTGTAGGTGTTATAAACACCTGCTTTGATGTGTTATAGCCACCTGTTTTGAGGTGTAATCACGTGTTTTGATGTGTTATAACGTGTTTTGAGGGGTTGTAACCACGTGTATTGATGTGTTATAGCCACTTGTTCTGGTATGTTGTAATCACGTGTTTAACGTGTAAATAACAATGTGTCTTTGATGTATTGCCACAACAACGTGTTCTGATGTGTTGCTGTAACCACGTGTTAAGTGTTGTTATAATCTCTTATTTTGTATTATGACTACGTGTTATCAACGAGCTCTCACGCACGCACACACACACAAACACACACACACACACACAAACACACACACACACAAACACACACACACACACACACACACAAACACACACACACACACACACACAAACACACACACACACACACCACGTACGCCACACACACATACACACACACACACACACACACACACACACACACACACACACACACACGCCCCACACACACACACACACACACACACACACACCACACACACACCACACACACACGCCACACACACCACATACACCACACACACACACCACACACACCACACACACACCACACACACACCACACACACACCACATACACCACACACACACACCACACACACCACACACACACCACACACACACCACACACACACACCACACACACACACACACCCACACACACACACCACACACACACACACCACACACACCACACACACACCACACACACACACACACACACACCACACACCACACCCACCACACACACACACACACACCACACACACACACACCACACACACACACACCACACACACACACCACACCCACCACACACCCACCACACACCCACCACACACCCACCACACACCCACCACACACCCACCACACACCCACCACACACCCACCACACACACCACACACACACCACACACACACCACACACACACCACACACACACCACACACCCACCACACACCCACCACACACCACACATCACACACCCACCACACATCACACACACACCACACACCACACATAACACACCACACACACACACACACACACACACACACACACACACACACACACACACACACACACACACACACACACACACACACAGGGGCCAGGAGCTGAGTCTCGACCCCTGCAACCACAATTAGGTGAGTGCACACACACCCCCACACACACACACACACACGCACGTATATACAACAGGCCTAGTGTCTAATCGACATGTGCCTAGGACAAAATGGTAACTAACACACAGCGCACACACACACACACACAGACACACACACACACACACACACACACACACACACACACACACACACACACACACACACGAGTCAGATTCATTTTGATCACTCGGGCTATGGTGCCAATGCTAGACTGCGTAAGGTTATCACCAACAACCTGTTTGATTAGACTGTCATCTAGGAGGCCAAGTCTTAGGCTGGGTCAATGAGGGGGTGACTCCTGGAGTCGTCAGGTGTCCACACAGTCATTATTTACATGCTGGCTACGTTGTTTTTTATATCTGTATCAACATGACTTTCCCCTGATCACTACTCTCATGTTTTTATAACTGCATCTACTCGTAGGCTGCCTTGTTCTATCCACTTCATCCACTCGTGGGCTGCTTTGTCCTATTCACTGCATCCACACGTGTGCTTTTTGTTCTAGCCACTGCATCCACACGCAGGCTGTCTTCTTCTAGCCACTGCATCCACACGCGGAGCTGCCTTGTCTTCCGAATACCAGCGTCAAGTGGTGAGGGAAAGCTGGCGACGAGTGAGGCCGAGCATTACGAGAGAAGGAGAGGAGAAAGAGACAGGGAGAGGAGAGTGAGGGAGAGCACGAGGGAGATTAGCCCCACTACAGCAGCACATCCGTTTTCGTGAACGATGGCCGCTGGCTGATCCCCTGAGAGAGAGAGAGAGAGTACTGTTAGTACTTCGTTCTCAGGGTGAGAGAGAGAGAGATTTTGTGTGAATATGAATGAATATGTTAGTTACGATACATTTCTAAAGAAAGAGGGAGGGAGATAAAAGAAAAGAGATACAGATGAACAAACTTAAAAGACAGTCGGACATAACCAACAGTGACCTTAGGCTCTGCAAAACGTTGCCTAAGCGCTGTAATATTATCAGACGAGATGGCCCTACTGCAATTAAAATTAAATGATAGATACTCATATTAAACCTGGAATCAAATAAATTATTACTCAAGCGCTCACAACGACCTGGAACTAGAAACATTAACGAACTGGCGCTCAAGTTGATCCTGAAATTGATAAGTCAAGTAAAGATTATTTTTTTTTAACTAAAACATATACAAAGGTTAGAGAGACATAACAATAACACTAATTTACAAAAAAGGCCAATTAATAATTGTTACTAATAATATTACTAATATCATCACATAAGACAAAAAATATTTTTCTTTTGACACAGATAATTTTATTTTTAAATTATCAAAAGTTAAAATGCAAAGTTTGTGGGAAACATCTTGGCATAGATGACAAGAATTGTGATTTTTAATTATAAGTGCCCGTGGACTCTCACCAACCGGGGACATATTACCTATACAGTCACAATCTAGAATGCATTTATCCCTACTGATGGGAAGGTATACCTGTTGGTGCATTAATACTGAGAGAGGTATATCTGCTATACATCGCTTGTATCGATGGTGTGTCTGAACGAACGCCACTAATAATACTAAGTTTTATATTTATGTGTTGTTAATGTAGTGTGTAGTGTCAACAGTTGGAAACAAATTCTCTCTTTCTCACTCCTCTCTCCTCCCATCTCTCCCCTCTCTACTCTTTCCTCTCTATTCTCTGTACTATCTCTGCTCTCTATTCTCTTTCTACTCTCCCTCTACTCTCTCGCTCGCTCTCTCCCGCGCACACATTAGATAAGACAGAATTTAGAGAAGTGTCATAAGTTAGGTGTTAGACAGTATCTGTCTAACCATACCACGGGCGGGATTTGAACCCGCGGTCAGAGAGTCTCAGAACTCCAGACCGTCGCGTTAGCCACTAGACCAGCTACCCACAATAAGATTCGTCCAACTAGGTATATTTCTACACCATAGGAAGGTTAGCACAGGCACCTCTGTGACCACAAATGCAAGTTCGTCTGTAAAAACTTGCATTTGTGGTCACAGTGGTGCCTGTGCTAACCTTCCTATGGTGTAGAAATATACCTAGTTGGACGAATCTTATTGTGGCTAGCTGGTCCAGTGGCTAACGCGACGGTCTGGAGTTTTGAGACTCTCTGACCGCGGGTTCAAATCCCGCCCGTGGTATGGTTTGTTTGCAATCGTGTCATTACGATTTCGTGAGTCAGTATCTGTCTCATGATGACAGAATCGTACAGAAATATTTTCAGAAAGATTAAATATTGATTTAAGAGTAATAGTGTTTCAAGGTGAGGGAGAGAGAGAGAGAGAGAGAGAGGGGAAATGGGTTAAGATAAAATACTTCAGTGTTTATAAAGTTAGTGAGAGTCTCCGCTTAGTGCGAGTCCCCGGTTATTGAGAGTCCCCTTTTAGTGTATGGCCCCGGTTAGTGTGAGTTCCCAGTTAGTATTAGTCCTCAGTAGATGCATCTTAGTCCTCAGTTGATGTATGTTAGTCCCCAGTTGATGTATGTTAGTCCCCAATTGATGTATGTTAGTTCCCAATTGATGTATGTTAGTCCCCAGCTGATGTATGTTAGTCCCCAGATGATATATTAGTCCCTAGTTGATGTATGTTAGTCCCCAGTTGATGCATGTTAATCCCCAGTTGATGTATGTTAGTCCCCAGTTGATGTATGTTAGTCCCCAGCTGATGTATGTTAGTCCCCAGATGATATGTTAGTCCCTAGTTGATGTATGTTAGTCCCCAGTTGATGTATGTTAGTCCCCAGCTGATGTATGTTAGTCCCCAGATGATATGTTAGTCCCTAGTTGATGTATGTTAGTCCCTAGTTGATGTATGTTAGTCCCTAGTTGATGTATGTTAGTCCCTAGTTGATGTATGTTAGTCCCTAGTTGATGTATGTTAGTCCCTAGTTGATGTATGTTAGTCCCCAGTTGATGTATGTTAGTCCCCAGTTGATGTATGTTAGTCCCCAGTTGATGTATGTTAGTCCCCAGTTGATGTATGTTAGTCCCCAGTTGATATGTTAGTCCTCTCATAATGTATATTTGACCCCAGTTAGTGTAAGTTAGTTCTCATATACACTAGTGTGCATATTAATTGGGACAGTGATGAAATGAGACATTTGGAAAATTAATGTTTATTTGATAAAATACACAAAAGATACAACAGATAACTGATCTAATAAGAGATATGACTAGCCTTTGTTTTTATAAGAACTGCTGCACTCTTGGGCATAGAATCGACCAATTTTGAACACATTTTGGCAAGTTGGTCGTGGTAATAGATTCTAATAACAGCAGCATTTAGCTTCTCCACAGGTGAACAATCCTGTTTCGCTATCCTGTGTTTCGTTATTGTCCATAATTTTCAATTAGTATAGGTCAGGAGAGTTTCCAGGCTGTTTAGAACGCTTAGCCGGCTCTCTTCGATGAATGCTAGCATTTTTCTGGAAGTGTGGCATGGAGCAAGATCCTGCTGGAAAATGCCTTCTTTATCAGGAAGGCCTGTCCACGATGGGAAGCAAGTGAGTTGCTAGGATTGTCTTGTATCTCTCACTGTTCATCGTTCCCTGAACAATAACAAGTCGTCCTAGGCCTTTAGCAGTAAAACTACCCGAAAACATCTTAGGTGGGTGTTAGGGCGCTTGTTGAATGTGTCCATTTCGAAGAGGTTCGCCTTTACTCCGTGCCACCACCACTGATCTCTAGCTAGGTACTTTAAATAAAATGCGCCTCATCTGAAAATTTAGCTTTTCTCCATTCATCTGTCATCCATTACTTATGCTCGACTGCCCATTCAGCCGATTTTTTTCTTCATAGCAGCAGTCTATAATTGTATCTTTACCGGCTTTGTGGCAGTTCTGCCAACTTCAGTGAGCCTCTTCGAACAGTTGACGAATCAACATTTACGGCAGCTGAAGCCAAATCTCTCTGTAGATCTTTGCTGGTTTTCTTGGGATCCTTCACACTATTTACGATAACCTTTTCATCGTGAGGTGTTGTCTTGGGTTTTCTTTCACATCTTCCTCGACGCAGTGAACCACAATCACCAGTATCTTCAGCTTTTTTTCGAATCTGACCAACAATTGACTTTGCTAGGCTTAAATTTTCGGTGATCTAATACTCAAAGCAGTATGATTTCTAAGAGCTACGATACTTGCACGCTTCCTAGGTGTAACATACATCATGAATTTTAGCAGTAATCATGAACTGGTAAAACCACATTCACTCATGGAGCACACTTGCAGGAATATCCTTACAGAACAACAGCTGTTGTGGCACTGACGAGAGTCGCAGAGTAACACCACAGCTGGATGGTTGTCAGAAGTTTGTAACAAACTTTTTCTGAAAAGAAAAGACCCAAATTACATTAATTAAGCCAGAGATTAAGACACATGAGATAATCACAAAATTTACTCGTGTCCCAATTAATTTGCACACTAATTTAGTATGTTTGTCACAAGTCTGTTTGTCCTCAGTGTATGTTATACCCCAGTATGTTGGACCCCAGTTAGTGTGTATATAATCTCAGATTCTTAGAGCAGATTTGGTAGATTCAAGCCAGCATTTATTAGACTTACGTTAATGTTTGTTAGATACCAGTTAGTGTATGTTAGATCCCAGTTAGTGTATGTTAGATCCCAGTTAGTGTATGTTAGATTCCACTTAATGTATATTACATACCAGTTAGTGTAGCTGTCATAATACACATTTAAGAATCGTAAACAAAATACACTTAGCTCAGAGACCAACAATAAAGTTAACTGTATAACAAAGTAATTTGAGCAATGGAGAACGAGTGCAGAGACTAAGATTATAATAAATTTTAGACATTATAGAAAGATAACGTCTCTAGAGTACACGAGAGAACACCTTGAAGGAAGTGCCTTGATGCCTGCAAGAAAGCTCTTTATCCGAGGAATTACATCTACCTCTCCTTTCCTTGCATCCATCCATTCTGCAGATGTTGATCATCCTCAGTTGTAGCGCCTCCCAGTGTAATACAATAATGTTGAGAGTATATGAAAGGACACAGTGTAAGAACATAAGAAAGAAGGAACACTGCAGCAGGCCTACTGGCCCATGCGAGGCATATTGAAGTCACCTCCCGGCTTAAACCAATGACCCACATAGTCAGGTCAGGTCACATAGAATCAAACCTATTAGCACAAGCTAGTCAAGTCCAACTCACACCCACTCATGAATTTACCTAACCTATTTTTAAAACTACACAACGTCTTAGCTTCTATGACGGTACTCGGGAGTTTATTCCACTCATCCATAATTCTAATACCAACCCAACTTAAATCCATTGCTGCGAGTCCTGTCCTTGCTAGATATTTTTAGCACGCTATCTATAATCCCTTTATTCCTGTTTTCCATTTATACACCTCAGTCATATCCCCTCTAATTCTACGCCTTTCTAGAGAGTGCAGATTCAGGGCCCTCAGTCTGTCCTCATAGGGAGGATTTCTGAGACATAGGATAAACTTTGTCATCCTCCTTTGTACGTTTTCCAGTGCATTTATATCCATTCTGTAATACGGTGACCAGTAGTGTGAAACATAATCTAAATGAGGCCTAACGAAAGATATACAGAGTTGAAGAACAACCTGAGGACTCGTATTATTTATGCTCCTTGTAAGTAGGTATTACATTTGCCATTTTCCACTTGTCCGGCACTATGCCAGTTTGTAGTGATATGTTGAGAAGACTAGGCAAAGGTTAGCTAAGTTCCTCTTTACATTTCTTTAAAACCCTTGCAAACAGTTCATCAGGACCTGGGGATTTGTTAGGTTTGAAATTCTACATTTGTCTGAGGACCATGTCACTAGTGACACTAATCGTGCGTAGTTTATTATCGTCCTGTTCTACATAGTTTTATCATTTCTTGAATTTCACTAGTATCTTCCTGCTTAAAAATTGAGAAGAAATAAGAGTTAAAAATTTCACACATTTCCTTATCAATGTCAGTGATCTGACCTGAGTTACTTTTGAGTGGGCCAATTTTGCCCCTAATTAGCTAATCTTACTTATGTATACCTGAGAGAAACCTTTTGGGTTAGTCTTCGAATCCCTTGCCACTTTAGCCTCATAATCTCTCTTAGCTTTTCTTATTCGATTTTTTATTTTACCCTTAATTGAATGTACTGTGTGGAGAAAATTTCTCCAGGAGGGGGGTATCAACCCCCTTAAGCCCTCTTCAGCCCTTTTCAGCCCTGATTGGCCCAGCCCTCTCAGAAGAGGCAAGCATCTTGTTTACTGTTACACCAAGTAACTACCAGCAGATGTTTAACCAGTAGTTTAATAAGAGACAGACAATCTCTTACCTTAGCAGGACAATTAAGGAAAAACCTGTACCCACTTTATTACCATGGTAAAGATAGTGTACATTGTTGTCTATGCTTAAGACAGCAAGAATCAAGCATTCTGCTTTCCTTCCTGGTGGATGTTTGGCAAGGAAGCAAAATATACTAGGTCAGCTTTCCTTTATGGGCTAGTGGAGTTCCTTTATGGGCTAGTGGAGTGGCGTTGTAGGAGGCTGTGGCGTCGTCAGATTGCTTTTGACCCTGCTAGGACTCGCATTGATGCTGGGATAACCAACAAAGAACGCTGATCCATGCGTTTTTGTGCATAAAAGTATCTCAAAGACCATATCAAGACACAGAGAAGTGTGATCAACTTCTTTAGTGACATTATGGTGAACAAATCTTGATGAATAGTGTAACAATGAGTGTTGCGATCCTAACGGAGTGTGAGCATCATTCTTTGGGCAGCTAGAACTATGCTCTGAAAAACGTCGTATTGGTAACCAACACCACCTACTTGACCTATAGTCAGATCGTTCCAATTTAGCCCACCCAGGTAATTTCTCAGTCTCATGAAATCGGCCTAGCAGAAGTCTGGGACAAAGACTTGATTGCAGTTATTTGGGTAATTCCTCGATATATTGAAACTAAGTGATTTGTGATCGCTTTCCCCAAGCTCATTAACCTCACGTTTATTAATTAACGATTCCTTTTTGGCAAAAACCAAGTCTAGCACATTGTTTCCTCTAGTTAGTTCAGTCACGCTGTTTCAAAAAGCAATCCTGAATCATATCAAGAAAGTCACTAGACTCAAGATTTCCTGTCATATTGTTCCAATCAATTTGCCTAAAGTTAAAATCTTCCATTAACACGTTATTTTCATATCTAGACACCTTATGAATCTCGTCCCATAGCAGCTTTTCGCACTCCCTATCAAGATTTGGGGGCCTATAAATCACACCCAAAATTAATTTGCCACGACCCTCGAGAAATTGTAGCCAAACAAATTCTGTGTCTGATGCTTCTAATCTTATATATTATCTAACACAACATTTTAAATTATCTCTCGCATACATCACCACTCCTCCACCCTTCCTGTTGACCCAATCAGTGTGGAATATGTTATAGCCTTGTATTCAGAAGGCATTTCTCTATCTTTCAGGTTGAACCAGATCTCTGTTATAAGCAATAATATCTATATTATCTGCATGTGCAAGTAATCTTAGCTCATCTATCTTGTTTCTTAGACTCCTACTATTAGTATAGTAAACCTTTAGGGAGCTAGTCACTCGCTGCCTTCTACTATCTCTGTTGATCAATTGCTTTGCCTTTACTAGCAACTTTATTCTGAATATTGTCTATTAAACATATCCCTGAGGTATCCTGGTAATATCTGCTGATTTCAACCCTTTACTGCAGCTCGATTGTTTCCCACACACACCTATACCTCTATAATCTATCAGTTGAAAGTCCTAGACACGTCAGCAATGGCCACTCTCAATTGAGTTGGCTAATGCAACCACTCTAGCCCCTGAGAGATGTACCCCATCCCTTGCATACATATCACGTTTGCCATAAAATTTGTCCCAGTTATCAATGAATGAAATTGCAAATTCCTTGCAGTACCTGATATATTATCCAACCTGTTGACTATGTCATCAATACCAGCTCCTGGGAAGCACACTCTCTGTCTAACGTTCCTACCTCTGTTACAGAAAGAATGGTCCATATTTCTTACCTGCGAGTCACCTACAACCAGAATATTCTTACCTTGATTAGCAGGTGAGCTAGTGGTATCTTTAACCTCACTAACCACTGAATTACACTCATCCTGAAGAACAGAGAATCGATTTGCTACCTTCAGATCTTCTCTATTAAGCTTCCTTATCCTGATCCTTCTACCTTTAGTAGAGACCACATTCCACTTGAAGCAGTTGCCACTCTAACTCACTGTTGGTAACCTTTTCCTCCACACAGACTCCACCCTTCGCACACTCACTCCCAAATCCATCTAGGCGGGTTTTCAGGCTCCTGTTTTCTTCTTGGAGAAGTAGAACCTCCTCCTTCAACACTTTAGCCTGAGATTCCAAAACGCTACAAGCTATGGTGCTCTATAATGCTCCACACTAATCCCCCAGACAAATAGGACAGGTTGACCTTTCGTGACCACTGACCTTTAAGAACAGTGGACAGAGTTCCTTATTAAGGTATGTGCAGGAATATTTGCAATGTTTCAAACTTTTATCATAAATAGGTAATTACAATCAACACAATCGTAGTCGGGCCATCTTAACAATGCAAGATAAGCCACGAGGAATGGAAATCTCTAGCTCAAGATCTTCCACACGTCTCCCTGCGTCATCAGGAGCTACAAAATGTTGCAAGAGTAGCAACAGGTGGAAGAAGATCTTACTTTGCCTTACTCTGAAAAGGCATAAATTCTTTCCACCTGTTGCTACTCTTGCAACATTCCATAGCTCCTGATGATGCACGGAGACGGGTGAAAGATCTTGAGCTGGCGATTTCCATCCCTCATGGCTTGTCTTGCATAGGTAATAACATGTTATAAATATACGCTGGTTGAAAACTGACCTGCGATGACGTGGACGTTGACGCTCTTGGGCTTGGAGTTGGCAGGAGAGCAGGTGTAGACCCCCGTGTGTCTGGTCTCTGCATACTGCACCAGTAGCCTCGACGTGGTCACCAGACCCTTCTCTGTTGATACCACCACCCCACCCCGCGTCCTCTCGTAACTCACCAGCTGTCAACAGTCAGTCAGTCAGCTGTTGACACCACCTGCATCCTCTCGTAATTCACCAACTCTCAACACTGTCAGTCAATTAACTTTCTCTCTCTCTCTCTCTCTCTCTCACTCACACACACACACACACACACACACACACACACACACACACACACACACACACACACACACACACACACACACACACACATACACACACATACACACACATACACATACACAGTCACGCAGACGTGGATGCACAAGGCTCCAAGAACGTTAGTGTTTTTAAGGTGTGCAGTAACTGCTAGCAGTAATCAGTGGTAGTGACAATGTCAGTGAACAATCCTACGAGTGATAAATAAAGTTATTAGTTAAAAAAAAGTCGAGAGGAAGCCTGAAATCATTAATATTTCAAAGTGCCAAACCGTTAGGGGCAGTAGGTACCTGTTGCCACACAGATTCAAATATACAAAGATCAAAGTGAGTGTGAAAGCGGGTGTTCAAGAATTACCAGCGTTTGGATAACAAGTGAAATGTGGGGCACCATACAGTGAGAGCGAAAAAGTTAATAAGCAAAAGGAGAAAGGAAAAATAAAACATATAATAAGGGACAGTGGTAGAGTAGGCCTGCTGAAGCAGTGACGTCACAACAAGGTGTGTGCCATTATACATATAAAGTGAAGTGTATATAATGTGAAGTGTATACTATCATAAGTGAAAAGTGAAATCGCGTGAGGAACGCGGGATGTATGAGCATATATGGTTATAAACATCACGGGTGAAGGATTTCCAAAATAGTGATAGAAGGCCTATACGACGACTACGTCATCAGCATCTGGCAACTTGTCACCGCACCGATGCCAGCGCAAGTATTGCTCATCTATTGTGGTTGCATGTTGGCTCTGGATTCTGGTCTTGCATCACTGTTAGATACTGGTCACTCACTCCTGCAAGCTATTACCAGAATTAGAGTAGAAATAGCATAGATAAAGTGAAGATAGTGTTGAGGAGAGTGTGAGGAGGACAGCAGTCTAGCGAGGGGTAACGTAGTATTACTACCGGTAGTTATTAGCAGTATGAATACTTAGGAAGCTAGGAAGTCCTCTCTCAATGTGAACAAGGAATAGGATAATAACCAGCAGTAATTGATACTTAAATCCAGAAAGGGCAATAAGTGGAGAGAGTAGCAATACTAGGAAAGACAGCTGGGACTAAATTTGAGCCTACACGACAGAGAGGTATAACGGATCTTTCAACCACAACAACCCCTCCCCTACCCCCCTAACCATCTCTCCCTCACACATACACACACACACACACACACACACACACACACAAGGGTAGACACTTATAGAAGCTTTAGACCCTAGTAGCAATTTCCGCTTTTTATAACTCAGAATTACTGGTATGTATTAGCAGTATCTCCCCCTCAGACCTCCCCCATACACACGAACACACACATATACACACATACACACACATACACACACACACACACACACACACACACACACACACACACACACACACACACACACACACACACACACACACACACACCCGTAAGGACCCCATTATCAAGCGGTCACTCTACTCTCAGCCTTCTTTCCCCTCCCCTTCTAATCCCATCACACACACACACACACCTCCCCTGCTTCTAAGGGTCACTCATCCTTCTCTCCCCCTCCCCCCTCCCCTCCTTAATCCCATCCCTCTCTCCCACACATGCATACACACATACACAAGCACACATACACTTGACACAAACACATACTCCCCCTTCCCCTAACCACCTCTCCCCATCCCCCTAGCCACCTACCCCTCACCTAAACCATCTAACCCCCTCCCCCAACCACCTCTCCCCCTCCAATAACCATCCTCCCCCTAGATGAGCTTGCAAGGAAGATGGAGGAGAGGTTAGCAGAATGAAGAAGGTGGGAGCAACATGCCACAGTAGCAGAAGCCAAGGTACAGAGATTAGAGGAGGGGCTGAGACATCTGAAACAGCCTAGAGACAAAGATATTACAGAAGTAGCATCAGCAATGTCTACATCAGACACAGACAATGGGTCTGAAGGGAGCATGGAAGCTAAACTGTATGCAGAGGTCCTGTCGAACCCACATGGGGCCAAAACAAAGACAAGGAGCACACCAGGACAGAATGAGAGGTTGGAAGACATTGAAGGAACTAGGACATGTGCAGGGATCTTACCAGACACTTGTGGGGGCCAGAAACAGGTGAGCAGGAAGGACAAACCAATGAGCATAGGGGCCACAGCTAGGGAAGGGACTGAAGGAAGGAACACTCCACGGGAAGGAACTAAAACACCTCAGAGGATGCAATGGGAGTCACAGTGGGAGGTGGAAAGGGAGAGATCAGTTTTTGTCTATGGGCTAGACGAAGCTAAAGGGGAAACTTATGATGAAAGAAAGCAGGAGGAGAAACAAGCGATTGAAGGTATCATGAAGGTGATAGGCGAGGGAGACATGACCCAGGTGGCAAATTTTAGGAGGATCGGCTGGTTCACAAAGAAAAGGAATCAGCCTCTCAAAGTAATTTTCAAGGCAGAATCAACCCGAACCATGATCCTGCAGGAGAAAGCACGGCTGAGAGGCAAACAGGAGTTCATGAGTGTGTAAGAGATATGATAAAGCTCACAGAGCAGGGCGTGAGTGACCCGGTAGCGACCAGTGAAGAGGCGGGGCCAGGAGCTGTGACTCGATCCCTGCTACTACAATTAGGTGAGTACACACACACACACACACACACACACACACACACACACACACACACACACACACACACACACACACACACACACACACACACACACACACTCTCCACCCCTCCAACCACAAATAGGTGAGTACACACACGCACACACACATGCACATATAAACATACACACACACATGCACATATAAACATACACACACACACACAAATACACACCGTGTACATCAGGCCCTTGTTGGAGTATGCAGCACCAGTATGAAATCCACAGTGGTCAAGCTGGTCAAAAAAATTGGAGAAAGTGCAGAAGTTTGCAACGAGACTAGTCCCGGAGCTGAGGTGTAATGTCCTCTGAGGAGAGGTTAAGGGAACTCATCCTGGCGACACTGGAGGACATGAGGCATAAGAGGAATATGATAATGAAGCACAAAATGCTGAGAGGAATTGACAAGGAGAACACTGACAGAATGTTTCAGAAATGGGTTACAGGAACAAGAGGTCATAAGGGATGTTAGGAAGTATTTCTTCAGCTTTAATGTTGTCATGAAGTGGAACAATCTGGAGAGTGAAGTAGAGGCGAGATACATACATAGCTTTAAGAAGAGATACGATAAAGCCTATGGTCACGCAAGTACAAGGTTCTTGTTCACTCTAGTACAAGGTTCTTGTTCGCGCCAGTACAAGGTTCTTGTTCACGCCAGTTCAAGGTTCTTGTTCACACCCGTACAAGGTTCTTGTCCACTTTAGTACAAGGTTCTTGTCCACTCTAGTACAAGATTCTTGTTCACGCCAGTACAAGGTTCTTGTCCACTCTAGTACAAGGTTCTTGTCCACTTTAGTACAAGGTTCTTGTCCACTTTTGTACAAGGTTCTTGTTCACGCCAGTACAAGGTTGTTGTCCACTCTAGTACAAGGTTCTTGTTCACGCCAGTACAAGGTTCTTGTCCACTCTAGTACAAGATTCTTGTCCACTTTAGTACAAGGTTCTTGTCCACTTTAGTACAAGGTTCTTGTCCACTCTAGTACAAGGTTCTTGTCCACTCTAGTACAAGGTTCTTGTCCACTTTAGTACAAGGTTCTTGTCCACTCTAGTACAAGGTTCTTGTCCACTCTAGTACAAGGTTCTTGTCCACTCTAGTACAAGGTTCTTGTCCACTCTAGTACAAGGTTCTTGTCCACTCTAGTACAAGGTTCTTGTCCACTCTAGTACAAGGTTCTTTCCACTCTAGTACAAGGTTCTTGTCCACTCTAGTACAAGGTTCTTGTCCACTCTAGTACAAGGTTCTTGTCCACTCTAGTACAAGGTTCTTGTCCACTCTAGTACAAGGTTCTTGTCCACTCTAGTACAAGGTTCTTGTCCACTCTAGTACAAGGTTCTTGTCCACTCTAGTACAAGGTTCTTGTCCACTCTAGTACAAGGTTCTTGTCCACTCTAGTACAAGGTTCTTGTCCACTCTAGTACAAGGTTCTTGTCCACTCTAGTACAAGGTTCTTGTCCACTCTAGTACAAGGTTCTTGTCCACTCTAGTACAAGGTTCTTGTCCACTTTAGTACAAGGTTCTTGTCCACTCTAGTACAAGGTTCTTGTTTACATTTGGCTTCCTCAGCTGTGATGAGTTGCTGTTACTTTTGTCTTCTTTATCTCGCGTACTTTATTCTTTGTATGACCCCTCGCGAGTTGAGCGCTTATTTATTGCTGCTGCTAATGTTCCTTCTCCTGCTGCTCCTCTTGCTACTAATGCTCCTCCTCCTCCTCCTGGTCCTGCTGCTTCTCCTATTCCTCCACCTTTTCCTCGTAATCCTAATCATCCTCCTTTTCCTCGTAATCCTAATCCTCCTCCTCCTTTTCCTCGTAATCCTAATCCTCCTCCTCCTCCTTTTCCTCGTAATCCTAATCCTCCTCCTCCTTTTCCTCGTAATCCTAATCATCCTCCTCCTTTTCCTCGTAGTCCTAATCCTCCTCCTCCTTTTCCTCGTAATCCTAATCATCCTCCTCCTTTTCCTCGTAGTCCTAAGCGTCCTAATATTACCATGAACAATTGGTATTTAATAAATAACACTGCGACTAGCCGAGGATTCGAACCCGTATTGTTTTAGCCCGCCTCATGGTGAACGAAAATTCACGACGCTCTAACCCACGGGACCATACAATCCTACAAGAATCACGGACCTGGCAGAGCTAGGTGTTGTACCGTGATCCGAGGACATACGATGGTGTGGGCGATTTAGAGCTAATTTCATCCTTCTCCCCTTTTCGTTTGGGTTAGAGTGTCTTCAATTTTCGTGCACCATGAGGCAGGCTAAAACAACACGGGTTCGAATCCTCTGCTAGTCGCAGTGTTGTTATTGGTGAAATATCACATGTTCATGGTTACAATACTATATGTACTGCTCGTGGAGACCAGTACACCAAACGGGGAGGAAGATGAAATTAGTTCTGAAGCATCCACACCACCGTATGTCCTCGGATCACGGTACAACATCTAGCTCTGCCGTGTGCGTTAAAGAGTCGTGAATTTTCGTTCACCCTGAGACAGGCTAAAACAATACGGGTTCGAATCCTCGGCTAGTCGCATTGCTGTTGCTGATATATATATATATATATATATATATATATATATATATATATATATATATATATATATATATATATATATATATATATATATATATATATTAACAAGTCGGCCGTCTCCCACCGAGGCAGGGTGACCCAAAATGAAAGAAAATCCCCAAAAAGAAAATACTTTCATCATCATTCAACACTTTCACCTCACTCACACATAATCACTGTTTTTGCAAAGGTGCTCAGAACACAACAGTTTAGAAGCATATACGTATAAAGATACACAACATATCCCTCCAAACTGGTAATATCCCGAACACCTCCTTTAGAGTGCAGGCATTGTACTTCCCATTTCCAGGACTCCGGCTATATAAAAGTAACCAGTTTCCCTGATTCCCTTCACTAAATATTACCCTGCTCACACTTCAACAGCTCGTCAGGTCCCAAATACCATTCGTCTACATTCACTCCTGTCGAACACGCTCATGCACGCCTGCTGGAAGTCCAAGCCCCTCTCCCACAAAACCTCCCTTACCCCTTCCTTCCAACCTCTTCGAGGACGACCCATACCCCGCCTTCCTTTCCCTACAGATTTATACGCTCTCCATGTCAGTCTACTTTATTCCATTCTCTCTAAATGACCAAACCACCTCAACAACCCCTCTTCAGCCTTCTGACTAATACTTTTATTAACTCCACACCTTCTCCTAATTTTCACACTCCAAATTTTCTGCATAATATTTACACCACACATTGCCCTTAGACAGGACATCTCCACTGCCTCCAGCCGCCTCCTCGCTGCTGCATTCACAACCCAAGCTTCACACCCATATAAGAGTGTTGGTACTACAATACTTTCATACATTCCCTTCTTTGCCTCCATAGATAACGTTTTTTGTCTCCACACATACCTCAACACACCAATCACTTTTTTTTCCTCCGCCGACACGTCAACTCCCAAATATCTGAAAACATTCACTTCTTCCATACTCCTCCTCCCCAATTTGATATCTAATTTTTCTTTATCTAAATCATTTGATACTCTCATCACCTTACTCTTTTTTATGTTCACTTTCAACTTTCTACCTTTACACAGACTCCCAAACTCATCCAGTAACCTTTGCAATTTTTCTTTAGAATCTTCCATAAGCACAGTATCATCAGCAAAAAGCAACTGTGTCAATTCCCATTTTGTATTTGATTCCCCAAAATTTAATCCCACCCCTCTCCCGAACACCCTAGCATTTACTTCCTTTACAACCCCATCTATAAATATATTAAACAACCATGGTGACATTACACATCCATGTCTAAGACCTACTTTTACTAGGAAGTAGTCTCCCTCTCTTCTACATACCCTAACCTGAGCCTCACTATCCTCATAAAAACTCTTTACAGCATTTAGTAACTTACCATCTATTCCATATACTTGCAACATCTGCCACATTGCTCCCCTATCCACTCTATCATATGCCTTTTCTAAATCCATAAATGCAATAAAAACTTCCATACCTTTATCTAAATACTGTTTACATATATGCTTCAATGTAAACACTTGATCTACACATCCCCTACCCACTCTAAAACCTCCCTGCTCATCCGCAATCCTACATTCTGTCTTTCCTCTAATTCTTTCAATTATAACCCTACCGTAGACTTTTCTGGTATACTCAGTAAACTTATTCCTCTATAATTTTTACAGTCTCTTTTGTGTCCCTTCCCTTTATATAAAGGGACTATACACGCTCTCTGCCAATCCCTAGGTACCTTCCCCTCTTTCATACATTTATTAAACAAAAATACCAACCACTCCAACACTATATCCCCCCTGCTTTTAACATTCTGTCATGATCCCGTCAGTTCCAGCTGCTTTACCCCCTTTCATTCTACGTAATGCCTCACGCACCTCCCCCCCCCACACACACACACATACATATATATATATATATATATATATATATATATATATAATATATATATATATATATATATATATATATAATGTCGTGCCGAATAGGCAGAACTTGCGATCTTGGCTTAAATAGCAACGCTCATCTTGCCATATAGGACAAGTGAAAATTTGTGTATGCAATAATTTCGCCAAAATCATTCTGAACCTAAAGAAAAAAATATATTTCACTGTGCTTGTTTAGTATTAAATTATTGTAAACAAACCTAAAATATATTTATCTGGGTTAGGCTACAATAAATTGCGTTTATTATAATAAGGTTAGGTAAGTTTTCTAAGTTCTTTTTGGTGCAAAATTATAAATTTTTACATCAACATTAATGAAAAAAATGTATCTTTAAACGTATAAGAGAAAACTTTAGAAAGGACTTAATTTTAAATGAGTTCTTGCTAATTGAACAGTTTTACATACTCGGCACGACATATATATATATATATATATATATATATATATATATATATATATATATATATATATATATATATATATATATATATATATAAAGTTTATATTATATTTATTATCACACTGGCCGATTCCCACCAAGGCAGGGTGGCCCAAAAAAGAAAAACTTTCACCATCATTCACTCCATCATTGTCTTGCCAGAAGGGTGCTTTACACTACAGTTTTTAAACTGCAACATTAACACTCCTCCTTCAGAGTGCAGGCACTGTACTTCCCATCTCCAGGACTCAAGTCCGGCCTGCCGGTTTCCCTGAACCCCTTCATAAATGTTACTTTGTTCACACTCCAACAGCACGTCAAGTATTAAAAACCATTTGTCTCCATTCACTCATATCAAACACGCTCACGCATGCCTGCTGGAAGTCCAAGCCCCTCGCACACAAAACCTCCTTTACCTCCTCCCTCCAACCTTTCCTAGGCCGACCCCTAACCCGCCTTCCTTCCACTACAGACTGATAAACTCTTGAAGTCACTCTGTTTCACTCCATTCTCTCTACATGTCCGAACCACCTCAACAACCCTTCCTCAGCCCTCTGGACAACAGTTTTGGTAATCCCGCACCTCCTCCTAACTTCCAAACTACGAATTCTCTGCATTATATTCACACCACACATTGCCCTCAGACATGACATCTCCACTGCCTCCAGCCTTCTCCTCGCTGCAACATTCATCACCCATGCTTCACACCCATATAAGAGCGTTGGTAAAACTATACTCTCATACATTCCCCTCTTTGCCTCCAAGGACAAAGTTCTTTGTCTCCACAGACTCCTAAGTGCACCACTCACCCTTTTCCCTTCATCAATTCTATGATTCACCTCATCTTTCATAGACCCATCCGCTGACACGTCCACTCCCAAATATCTAAATACATTCACCTCCTCCATACTCTCTCCCTCCAATCTGATATCCAATCTTTCATCACCTAATCTTTTTATCCTCATAACCTTACTCTTTTCTGTATTCACTTTTAATTTTCTTCTTTTGCACACCCTACCAAATTCATCCACCAATCTCTGCAACTTCTCTTCAGAATCTCCCAAGAGCACAGTGTCATCAGCAAAGAGCAACTGTGACAACTCCCATTTTTTGTGTGATTCTTTATCTTTTAACTCCACGCCTTTTGCCAAGACCCTCGCATTTACTTCTCTTACAACCCCATCTATAAATATATTAAACAACCACGGTGACATCACACATCCTTGTCTAAGGCCTACTTTTACTGGGAAATAATTTCCCTCTTTCCTATGTACTCTAACTTGAGCCTCACTATCCTCGTAAAAACTCTTCACTGCTTTCAGTAACCTACCTCCTACACCATACACCTGCAACATCTGCCACATTGCCCCCCTATCCACCCTGTCATACGCCTTTTCCAAATCCATAAATGCCACAAAGACCTCTTTAGCCTTATCTAAATACTGTTCACTTACATGTTTCATTGTAAACACCTGGTCCACACACCCCCTACCTTTCCTAAAGCCTCCTTGTTCATCTGCTATCCTATTCTCCGTCTTACTCTTAATTCTTTCAATAATAACTCTACCATACACTTTACCAGGTATACTCAACAGACTTATCCCCCTATAATTTTTGCACTCTCTTTTGTCCCCTTTGCCTTTATACAAAGGAACTATGCATGCTCTCTGCCAATCCCTAGGTACCTTACCCTCTTCCATACATTTATTAAATAATTGCACCAACCACTCCAAAACTATATCCCCACCTGCTTTTAACATTTCTATCTGTATCCCATCAATCCCGGCTGCCTTACCCCCTTTCATTTTACCTACTGCCTCACGAACTTCCCCCACACTCACAACTGGCTCTTCCTCACTCCTACAAGATGTTATTCCTCCTTGCCCTATACACGAAATCACAGCGTCCCTATCTTCATCAACATTTAACAATACCTCAAAATATTCCCTCCATCTTCCCAATACCTCTAACTCTCCATTTAATAACTCTCCTCTCCTATTTTTAACTGACAAATCCATTTGTTCTCTAGGCTTTCTTAACTTGTTAATCTCACTGCAAAACTTTTTCTTATTTTCAACAAAATTTGTTGATAACATCTCACCCACTCTCTCATTTGCTCTCTTTTTACATTGCTTCACCACTCTCTTAACCTCTCTCTTTTTCTCCATATACTCCTCCCTCCTTGCATCACTTCTACTTTGTAAAAAAAATTTCATATGCTAACTTTTTCTCCCTTACTGCATATGAAATTTTTTTACAAAGTAGAAGTGATGCAAGGAGGGAAGAGTATATGGAGAAAAAGAGAGAGGTTAAGAGAGTGGTGAAGCAATGTAAAAAGAGAGCAAATGAGAGAGTGGGTGAGATGTTATCAACAAATTTTGTTGAAAATAAGAAAAAGTTTTGCAGTGACATTAACAAGTTAAGGAAGCCTAGAGAACAAATGGATTTGTCAGTTAAAAATAGGAGAGGAGAGTTATTAAATGGAGAGTTAGAGGTATTGGGAAGATGGAGGGAATATATATATATATATATATATATATATATATATATATATATATATATATATATATATATATATATATATGTATGTCGTGCCGAATATGTAAAACTGGTCAATTAGCAAGAACTCATTTAAAATTAAGTCCTTCCTGAAATTTTCTCTTATACGTTTAAAGATATATTTTTTTCATTAATGTTAATGTAAAAAAATTTACTTTTGCACCAAAAGAATCTTAGAAAACTTACCTAACCTTATTATAAAGAGAACAATTTATTATAGCCTAACCCAACTAAATATATTTTAAATACGTTTACAATAATTTAATACTAAACAAACACAATCAAACATATTTTTTTCGTTAGGTTCAGAATGATTTTGGCGAAATTATTGCATACACAAATTTTCACTTGTCGTATATGGCAAGATGAGCGTTGCTATTTAAGCCAAGATCGCAAATTCTGCCTATTCGGCACGACATATATATATATATATATATATATATATATATATATATATATATATATATATATATATATATATTTGTATTTATGAGTTTTTCTGTCCTTCCTAATAATATATTGACTTTTTAAATATATGCTTCATAATTTCTGTGAAGGTACAAGCTGGCCCTAGAGTGTTTCTTTTTCTATTTTAAATAATATAAATGCCCCTAGACTAGGCAGGTCAAAAAGCGTACCAGCTCTATCCTCTCAACGTGACCATACCACCTCAGTATCCCCTTCTCATCCTTCTCAAATATGATTTTGGTAACACTGCACTTTCTAATCTCCAAACTTCCAGTTCTCTGCATAATATTTACAACATGCACGTCCCCTCAGGCACGTCATCTTCACTGGCTCAGCCTCCTTTTCACTACAGCGTATAAAACCCATGCCTCACACCCATAAAACAGTGTTGGCACCGTCAAACTCTGGTATGTTACACTTCTGACGCCCTCGACCCATTTTTTCTCCTCATTCATTCGGTGCTTCACTTTCATAGACGTATCCGTCGACAAGTTCATTCCCAAATATCTAAACTCACGCACTTCTTCCTTGTTCCCTCCTTAGATATTTTTTTTTCTTCACCTTGGTCTTTTCTATGTTAGCTTCCCTCAAGGAAGGTTCCTTGATGCTGGTGAGGGGCCCTTGACCTAGGGAAATGGATCTGTGCTCCAGTTCATTGAATTAAGTCTGAATACCTTGTACATCGGGGCTCTGGTGGCCTGGTGGTTAACGCTCTCGCTACACACTGTGAGGGCCTGGGTTCGATTCCCAGCCAGAGTAGAAACATTGGACGTGTTTCTTTCAACCTGTTGTCTATGTTCCCCATCAGTAAAATGGGTGCCTGGATGTTAGTCGACTGGTGTGGGTCGCATCCTGGGACACTGACCTAAGGAGGCCTGGTCACAGACCGGGCCGCGGGGGCGTTGACCCCCGGAACTCTCTCCAGGTAAACTCCAGGTAAACATCGCCCCACCCCACAGGTGCTGTGTAATTCTACGGGTTTAGCCCTTTCCCCTTAATTATTATTATAATAATTTTCCATGTTAGCTTACTTTTGCAATTTCTCTTCTGAATCTTCCAAAATAACTGTCATCAACAAAAAGCAGCTGTGACAACTCCCATTTTTATCTAATTCGTTATATTGTAATCCCACACATCTATAAATCTGGAGCAGCTATGTTGATATCACACATCCCAGTCTAATGTCAATTTTTTTTTTTACTGGGAAATATTCCTCCTCTGTCTTAGATACCCCAACTTGAGCCTCGCTATCTGCAGTAAATCTATTTACAGCTTTTGCTAACCTACCGCCTATTCTATACATTTACAACACCTGCTACACTGCTCTTCTATCCACCTTATCACATGCCTTTTCTCTATACATTAATGCATCAAAAAAAGTTCCTTTAAGTACGCTTCACATATATACTTCAATGCAAGCACTTTACACAGCCCTACCCTTTCTAAAACCTTGTTGATCTGCATTTCCACTCTCTGCCTTGCATCTAATTCTTTCAGTAATTATTCTGGATGAATGGTTCAGAGAATCGACAAGTTGTACATGTGTCTAATTTATTAATAATTATTGTACCATACACTTTACGCGGTTTATTTAACAGGATTATTCCCTCATAAATTTTATTCACCTTTGTCCCCTTATAACAGGGTTGTCAACCTTTTCAATGTCCCTCACCCCTAGGAAATGTTTTATTAATGTTGGGCATCCTGCATACCTAATATCACATTTGAAGATGAGGAAGTCAAATTTTTAGTTTCTGAATAACAAACTGAACCAAATACAGTACTGCAGGGGAACAAACTGAACTCAAAAAATAAGCCTGAGAAATGCCATCTCGCACCCCCCACTTCCTGGGGGTGCGTGCACCCAGATGGAACCCTTACCTTATAAATACACCTACCATTTTAAAGCTATATCCCCCCTTTCCCCCCACGCTTTTAACATTCTTTCCTAATTATGTTTATCCCAGGTATACATATCAGTGGTATATACTACCGACGAGGTGTGAATTAGACGCAAGTATAATGTATTGGGATCTTTATTTTGTGGACGTTTCGCAAACCAGTGGCTTTATCAATACAAGACGGAAGACTGGAGAGGTAGAGGAGGTAATAGGTCCCTCAGGTTGGCGAGACCTCAACTGCATAAAGATACACAGATGTTGCACATGTATCTAATTCATTATCTCAGTTAATTTACTTCTCATCCGACCCACTGCCCCAGATGTTTCCCAGACACATTTTACTCTTCTTCACACAACATGCTATGCCTTCCCAGTGCCTGAAATCACTGCCTCTCTTCCTTTATATTTAATAATTCTTAAAAAATATTCCATCCATTTTTCCAGCGCCTCCACTTCCCCATTTAATTTATCCTAATATTTATTGTTAAAACCTTAGGTTATCTGAATTTTTTAGTCTCCCTCAAAATTTTTTTTTTTAATTTTCAGCAAAATTTGTTAATAAACGTACACACACTTCCCCCAGTGGTTCTCCTTTCACATCCCCTCACGTCTCTTTTAATCCTTATTTTCCTCTTCCTCTCCACTCAACCCTATAACTTGTGCATTGGTAAATACCTCTTACATGCTATTTTTTCCTTGATCACCCTCTTTATATCTCACCAATCGTTCCTCTTCCTGCACCCACTCCTGTACTAACAAACTTTTGTTACACACACTAACATATCTACCCTGTACCTCTTTGACCTCCTCATTACCTGTACTCTTCTTAGCCCAACTCTTCCTCAGAAGTTCCCTAAGTATGTCTTACCATAACTATCTCCTCTAATTTACTCCCTTTCAAGTCCTCTTACTGACGACATTCTCCTTGCACCTCATCTAACTTTTACTCTAAGTACATCTACCACTAAATACTGATATATCTGTCGCCCTAATAAAATCATGTACATCCAGGAGTGTACTTATCAACCTTATATCTGAAAATACAAAGTCTAACTGCCGTCATTGAACCATATATCACATCTCATATTCTTGCGCCTCCCCTTTTTCTTAAAATAAGAATTGCCTATTACCAAACCTTCTTCTACACATAGTTCAGTCAGAGGCCCCGCGTTATCATTTACTCCTGGCACTCGTAGCATAACCTCTACACCCTCTACAACAATTTCTCCCTCCCGGTTAAACATTAAAGTTCCTCCATCCCAATTATTTTATTACTTGTTTCGAAATTCCGTAAGCGATCGCTTAATATCTTACATCTGTCCACCCCAGGAATATAAACACTTTCTATAACCCCCTTCTCACATCCCATCCTTATTCTGATCCACATATTTCTTGAATTTAAGTTCTTGTATCCCTTGTTCCATTCTAAATAGTAAAACGTCATGAATGGCATGTAAATAATGTGGATAAACATCTTATAAATAGAAGTGAATTGAAGAGAGAATAGGGAAATATAGTGAAAATACATTGAAAATATTTCCTATACCCTTTTCTTTTTGTTCTGCCCCTTTACTTTGCTCTCTGTCTTTTCCCCCTTTTCTTGCTCGTTTCTTCCTCTCAACTTTATTCCCCTCTCCTCCTCCTCTCCCCTTTCTACTCGCCTCTTCCCTCCCTCCAAATCGGTGCCTTGATCCAGGTGAAGGGGCTCTTGTTTCAAGGGTTTGGAGCTACGCCTAACATTCCCAAAGTGTTGTTTGACCCCTAAGGATTTAGCGCTTACCCACAATCATAATCTTATTTTCTCCTCTCCTACCATGTTTTCATTCCCTTCTATTTTACCTCTTCATTTTCTTTCCCATTTCCAGTTCCTCTTCTCCTCTTCCATTTTTTCTCTCCTTCCCCTATTTATACTTATTTCTTCCTCTATTCTTCTTCTATTCTCTCCCCTCCATCTCAACCAATATTCCACTGCCCACAACTGTCCCATCTCCCTTTCCCTATCCTCGGTCCGTCTCCCTTACCTCTTCTACTCTCTACCCCTCCCTCTTGCCCTCTTTTCTCCTCCCTCTACCCCTCTCCTCCTCTCTCTACTTTTCTTCCCCTATGTATACCACTCTCCTCTCTCTCCCACTCTCATTCCCTTCTACCACTCTACTCCCATTTCTTTCCCACTCTCCCCCTCCCCTACCTCCTATCACCCCTCTACCTCTATTTCCTTTCCATTCTTATCACCTCTAGGACTCTCCTTCTTCCCCTCTATCTTTCCCTCTCTCTTCTCCTTCCTCTCCCACTTCCGGAGGGAGAGGGGTAATTTGGGACTAGTTTGGGACGGCCAACTCTCTTCTCTTCCCTCCCCCCTTTCTGTTCCCTCCCCTCTTTCTGCCCCTTCCTCTTATCCTTTCGGTGAGGGTTGGCCATAAGTCAGCAGCTGCTGCAAAGATAAGATTACCACATTATTCATACGTGACGCGCGGGAGGTGAGGGGTTGAGGGGAAAATGAGGGGTTGAGGGGATAATAAAGGGTTGAGGGGAACATGAGGGGTTGAGGGGAAAATAAAGGGTTGAGGGGAGAATAAGGGGTTGAGGGGAAAATGAGGGGTTGAGGGGAAAATGAGGGGTTGAGGGGAGAATAAAGGGTTGAGGGGAAAATGAGGGGTTGAGAAGAAAATGAAGGGTTGAGGGGAGAATAAGGGGTTGAGGGGAAAATGAGGGGTTGAGGGGAAAATGAGGGGTTGAGGGAAAATGAGAAGTCGAATGGAAATGAGGGTTGATGGGAATTGAGGGACTAAGGAGAAATGCAGGGTTGAGGGAAGTAAGGGTTTGAGGAGAAATAATGGGTTGAGGGAAATAATGTTTGAGGGAGTAAGGGGAAATGAGGTGAGGAGATGAGGTGAGAAAGATGAAGGAATGTGGAATAAGGAAGGTGAAGGAGGCATACGAGAGGTGAAGGAGGCATGAAGAAGGTGAAGGAGGCATAAGGAAGGTGAAGGAGGCATAAGGAAGGTGAAGGAGGCATAAGGAAGGTGAAGTAGGCATAAGGAAGGTGAAGTAGGCATAAGGAAGGAAAAGTAGGCATAAGGAATGAAAAAGTAGGCATAAGGAATGAAAAGTAGGCATAAGGAAGGAAAAGTAGGTATAAGGAAGGAAAAGTAGGCATAAGGAAGGAAAAGTAGGCATAAGGTAGGTGGAGAAGGCATAAGGAAGGTGAAGGAGGCATAAGGAAGGAAAAGTAGGCATAAGGAATGAAAAGTAGGCATAAGGAAGGAAAAGTAGGCATAAGGTAGGTGGAGGAGGCATAAGGAAGGTGAAGGAGGCATAAGGAAGGAAAAGTAGGCATAAGGAAGGAAAAGTAGGCATAAGGAAGGAAAAGTAGGCATAAGGAAGGAAAAGTAGGCATAAGGAAGGAAAAGTAGGCATAAGGGAGGAAAAGTAGGCATAAGGGAGGAAAAGTAGGCATAAGGAAGGTGAAGTAGGGATAAGGAAGGTGAAGTAGGGATAAGGAAGGTGAAGTAGGGATAAGGAAGGTGAAGTAGGGATAAGGAAGGTGAGAGAAAACTCAGCATTCCATGTAACACAGAGAACAAAAGAAATGTACCGGATATAGATCAAGGAATAAATCGATAAAAAAAGGCGAGTGGAAGAACAAGGGATGAAGTGGATTTTCCAAATGGCGACACGGAAGGGCAGGGAAAATCGCGAAATAGTTTCGACACAATCCGGATTACCTTCCAGGGTTCCCAAGGCTGCTGCAACAATCCGCGAATTTTCCCGCAGTTCTGGCGAACCTCGCTGCCTTGCTTGCTTCTTTAATTTCTTTGTTGCTGCTGTTGACGAGCCTGCTCGACGCCTCCTCGGAAGGGGAGGGGGTTTTAAATATATTCCCCCCTCACCCCTTACCCTATTCTGGGATATTTTATACCACGTGGAACTTTTTTTTTTTTCGTCCCCAGTTACTGGAAATTAGCGAGAATTTTTTTTTCTACGTCACTGTTGTGCATTTTGACAAATCCGCTGTCTTATATTGCTACTACAAAATTTCCATATAATTTCTGATCCTTGTATACTAACTATTGACTATTTTAAATAGTTTGGTTATATTTTAAGTTTATTATTAATGTAGACTATTTTATAAATGAACCTGATGAATTTACACAAGGATATTTTATAAGTGTAGCCTATATTAATGTTGTAAAATATAGTTTTGCATCTATCGGATTTTTTTTTTTACTTAGGTTCGGTAGCCAGTAACTGGAGGAGCCACACACTCACCAGCACTTGTACTCTCGTTGTGTTACCTCGACTCCACGAGTCATCATGATAGTGATGACTCGTAGATACAACGTCATCTTATCATTATGATAGTGATGACTCACAGATAAATCTTATCTTGTCATCATGATGTAGTACCTGTAAGTCATCACTATCATGATGACAAGATGACGTAGTATCTGTGAGTCATCGCTAACATGATGACAAGATGACGTAGTATCTGTGAGTCATTGCTAACATGATGACAAGATGACGTTGTATCTGTGAGTCATCACTATCATGATAAGATGACGTAGTATCTGTGAGTCATCGCTAACACGATAACAAGATGACGTAGTATCTGTGAGTCATCGCTAACACGATAACGTTGTATCTGTGAGTCATCACTATCATGATGACAAGATGACGTTGTCTGTGAGTTACAACTGTCATCTTGTCATCATGATAGTGATGACTGTCACACCCAGTCTTCAATATATTTAAATCTTTCTCATTCATTAACAAACCTATTTTAGCAGTTTGTTGCTACTCTACTGCGCCTTCTCTTTCCTCACGTTCTGTTACACTCGTGTTTATAATCGTATTATGAGGACAGCACTAAACTCGTAAGGGTCATACATTGTGTGGGTACATCTGCAGCTTTCATTCCCGCATCCATTCTGTATTTACATCTTTCACTTTAGCGACTAAACTCGAAAGATTTATTCTCTCATATTTTCCACTATCTCGTACCCTTTATTAATAGGAATTGCTCACGCTTTTTGCTAATCCTTTGGTGCTTTCCCTTCTTTCATTACATAAACTAAAACGTAACATCTATTCCAACATTTTATCCTTATCTGGTTTCAAAATTTCAATCTTAAAACCTTTCCCTACAGCTGTTTTTTTTTTCTCTCAGCGTACCTACTAATTCACTCAGTTGCTACGTACTCGCTACTGTCTCTTCATATATATCCTCTTATTATACATTTTTATTATCTATCTGAAGGATGCAATGTTGACCGCCTGTCTAGTCATAACCATATAGTTCTTAAAGTATTTTTCTCATCTTTACAATACCTCAACTGTTGTGTCCAGCATTTCACTTTTTTTTCCTAACGGATTCATTTGATTAATTTTTTCCTCAGTGTTCCAAAAATTATTTCGTATTATCCACAAATTTTGATTGCATTGGCTTCTATAGTGATAACATCTTTTTTTTCATTCACCACTTTTCTCTACATGTTTTCTTATCACTTACATACTGTCAAAGCTTCTCATCATCGAATATTGTTCCTTATCAAGTCACAAATGATTTTTTTTTTAGTTTTTCACGTATCCTTATGTAACAAACTACGGCTGTACACTGACACCGAAGTCTTGAAGGACAAGATATTTCCCGAATCTTTCTTGTCTGCCTCTGCTGATCACTGACACGGAAGTCTTGAATGACAAGATATTTCCTGAACCTTCCTTGTCTGCCTCTGGTGATCACTGACACGGAAGTCTTGAATGACAAGATATTTCCTGAATCTTTCTTGTCTGCCTCTAACAAACATCACTTCTAAGAATGATTCAAATTTTAAGTAATATTTTTCCTTAATTCATTCGCTTTTCTTTGAAGCTAACGATAAAGTTCTGCAAATATTCTTCCACCTGTCGCTTACGCTATCTACCTGCAAGTGCTCTCATCGACTGTGTAAAACCTGTGTTATAAAATACCTTCCTCTCAATCTTTTATTACCCAGACAGTTCTAGGTTCGCACCTTATTTTTCCTCCTTGTTTATCTTTCCCATTTTCATTTTATCTTACTAAATATCTTTCTCAGAATATGTAAGTAATATTAGATCCAAACTTTGCTACTACAGCTTCTACAACAATACCTGTAGAAGCATATGACTATCTAAACATTCTCTAAGAGCTGTCTAGCCACTATTGTACCCACATGCACCAATACATGCTTTTACCCGCTTCATATATCCCACACCAATCTTTTCTATAATTATTCATTAACCTTTACTGCCATTTCATCTTCAGTTCTCAGATAAACCAGACTTAGTACCATGAAGTCTTTTTTGTCACTTGTTTTCTGTTATGGTACTGGACACAGTTTTACTCGTGATAACCCTTAGTTCTCTGTTAATATCTGTATTTCATCCATGCTCCTTAAAAATGTTGCAGTGTTATGTGAATATAAAAATCATTAAAGTAACTCATCTTCAAAATTTTCTAACTTTTACATTAGATTATTATATATAAACTATATTACACGTATAAAAACCAGCTTTCTCTCCCTTCATGGCAATTTAATCGCCTCATACGAAATTTCTTCGGGAAAATTTGAAAGTTCTCAAAAAAAAAGAGCCACTCCTATGAAACCTATAGAATAACAAAGATGAGTTCATAATAAATGTGAAATAGACTTACGTACCTGTCTACGTCTTGTCTGTATCACTATACCATTTCTCAGAGAGAGGAAAGTTTACCTATACTTTCAAGGTAAAACATATTTAAGAAGCGTAGTATTTCCCTGCACGGTAGTTGCCTAGTAAATTACTACCTTTTCATAGTTTGTATTATCATTGCTCGATAAGATTAATGACGAATACGATTTAAGCTTTTCTACGATTACTCGAAGATCATTGATGCTGTATATCGATCTTCACCACAAGTCTAGAATACTTTAAATCTCTAAAATAAAATGCATACCTTAGAATATATACACCTTTGAGTGTATATATATCCCGACATGTAGCAAATTATTTCTCTAGTTTTATTATAACTATAATGTAAAATAATTATAGATTATACCGAAAATGAATGTTAGAATTATTATCCATAATTATAGTACACAAGTAAGCTACATTAAAATTAGAAGCCGCTGCAACTGAATGTTCTATTTTACCTAAAAGGCAATACTATCATCCCTCTTAGCGATGATAAAAATTTACTCAATAATTATAGACATTATATTAATAAGGTTTCTTTCATTCAGAAACAACAGTTAAACTCTAAGTCTGCAGTGTTCAGTAATTAGTACAGTTAGAGGCTGCTGTTGTAAATGATCGTACCTGATTTAGATTCAGAATTGTAGATGGCCATTACGATGTTAGCAATGAATGTGTGTGTGTGTTTGTCACTGCATATTTTGACGAATATATATATCTTCATGCATGAATACGTGTAAAGATGAATATCTACGTTTATATATAATATATATATATATATATATATATATATATATATATATATATATATATATATATTTATATATATATATATATATATATATATATATATATATATATATATATATATATATATATATATATATATATATATATTAACAAGTCGGCAGTCTCCCACGGAGGCAGGGTGACCCAAAAAGAAAGAAAATCCCCAAAAAGAAAATACTTTCATCATTCAACACTTTCACCTCACTCACACATAATCACTGTTTTTGCAGAGGTGGTCAGAATACAAAAGTTTAGAAGTATATACGTATAAAGATACACAACATATCCCTCCAAACTGCCAATATCCCAAACCTCTCCTTTAAAGTGCAGGCATTGTATTTCCCATTTCCAGGACTCAATTCCGGCTATATAAAATAACCGGTTTCCCTGAATCCCTTCACTAAATATTACCCTGCTCACACTCCAACAGCTCGTCAGGTCCCAAATACCATTCGGCTTTATTCACTCCTCTCTAACACGCTTAGGCACGCTTACTGGAAGTCCAAGCCCCTCACCCACAAAACCTCCTTTACCCCCTCCCTCCAACCTTTTCGAGGACGACCCTATCCCACTTTAATCCCTATAAACCCATATTTGTTATTAAAGTATCTTTGATGCTTTGGTGGTAAAGCGACCAGATGAGTAGGAGGGAGGATGTAAGAAAGAGAAAAAGGAAGATGGGTAGAAATGAAGTTATCACCTTATCGTCGTGGTACCAGAAGATGAAGGCAGGAGGCTCGGGGCTGTACTTTACACTACACGTTAGAGCCAGACGGCTGCCAGTGTTGATGTAGACGTCAGGACCACCTATGATCACCGTCTCCGGCTCTGTGTCGGGAAGAGAAACCTCTAGTCACACACTAGCAAATGAAACGCTGGAAATGAGGTGTGAAATATGTGAGTTCATTGTGGTAATGAGGAGTAAAGGAAGACACAAATGCTCAGAAATTAGGAGCGAAGCAAATGATAAAAAAACACATGGAAATGTGGAGAAAATGGTAAACACAAAGCAGAAAACTGCACGAGCAACGCTGCCTTGACAATTAAGGCGAAAACTGTGAATTTACTCATTACATGGATAACGGAACACATTTCGATGTATACTGAAGCTATCTAATCTGAAACGATTTTTCTGTTTTGAGCCCACCGATAGGTTATGCACATTTCGCAATATTTAGTGGGTTCTACAATGAACACGCGTCATATTTTGGATCATTGGGGGAAAAGCATTTCTGGGGGTTAACAAAGAAGGGTAACTTAGCCTTACCTAAATTAGAAGTTAAATTTTAGCTTACTTTAGATTGAGTAACGTTTGGTTTTTGGTTACAAAAAAAATATCTCCATAGGCCCAAAATACAAGTGTTTCCATTGCACATACAGTTCAATTTTAGAGACTAAATAAAGTATATTACCTGTATATTTACGATTGCCTTGGGCATTGTTCCAGCTTCCTTAACAAACGAATTTACTTAAAAAAAAAACAAAAGATTCTTCCCACTGTCATTTTGTACATATATGCTCAAATGTATACCCCGTTCATGTATCTTAAAATTTACTTCGATACTGTATAGAAAATGAGGATTCTAAACACCTCACCCATCACTATAAATCTCTATAAACTACCTATACTACTAATATTTATTTTCTGCTTAACACAAAGCACAGAGCGGCACAAGTTACGAAATTAACAGTTAAGGAGACTTGGAATCACTGGGTGCTTATATCATCTATACTTTATTTTTTGTAACTCTGAAAGAATCTTTAAGGAGCAAATACAATATATAAAGTGGAAAAACATGTAGTGAGTTTTTTGACAGCACTTGTTAGATAACAGAGCCCGAGACGTGCCAGAGAGAACACAACCGAAGTCTCCTGCAAGTCCGAATTGTTTTTCTCTTTGGCTTTGACAGCACCGTGTGCAGAAAATGCAACCTCACGAAGATACGTGGACACAAATATCGTCAGAATCCGTACTGCTTAATGTGAGGTTTGAAATCCTCTGCTGAGAAGTTAAACTTCAGCTCAAGAAACTCTTCTGCACTTCTTCCGAAACTTCAGCTACTTCACATTAGAATGGGTTCCTGGTGAATTTCCAGGCCTTGCACTTTTCGTCCAAAAGTATGAGGTTTACCTAAATTTGTTCACCTATAGTGGAATTTCACATTTCGATTGACGTAGTTCAAAATACCGCAAGACAAGCAAACACACGTCTTGGCTTTAACCTTCTGCTGACCAAAATTCTTAAATTTTTCTTGCATTCACTTTGACTAAGATCTTCATTGTTTAGCATATAAATGCCATAGTTATTTCCTTTCCCTAGGATTAGAACCTAGGAAAAGGTCATTCTGTAACATTCTAGTGTGCAAATAAGAGAGGAATTGAAAAGAACACTGACAGAATGTTTCAGAAATGGGTTACAGGAACAAGAGGTCATAAAGGATGTTAGGAAGTATTTCTTAAACCTTAATGTTGTCATGAATTGGAACAATCTGGAGAGTGAAGTAGAGGCGAGATCCATACATAGCTTTAAGAAGAGATACGATAAAGCCTTTGTCAAACTTGCTGACGTCGCTATTTATTTCCTCATCAATGTAGTTAATGTAGATCGTGAACAACGTGAATATTGTATAAAAACAACGTTCCATGTATAATGTCAGTTTCCGAAATTGGTTCTGAAACCGGACGCCTATTATCTCTCGTCAGTCAGAGTGGCCAGGATAGGAGAGTGAGGTGTGTTTGGAGGCAGTTCGTGGAGCGCAGCAGCTGGAGCAATTGTCCTAAGACGTCACGATTTTGTGTTTGTAGGGATTTTTTTTGTAAGTATATATCATAGGTTATTTTATTGGTTCAAGTGCTCTCATGTTTACCTGTAAGACCCTAGTGTGGAGAGGCCTATTAAAGTTTTGGGAGAGTACTTGTACAGCCTGCAGGTTGAGCAGCCTGCAGGTTGAGCAGCCTGCAGAAGGGGTGGGGTGTGAGGGAGCCTCCCTGTTTGTATATATGTGAATTGGTGTGTAGTAGAGTAGATAGTATGTTGTATATGTAGGTTTATTTTTTTTTTAACAAGTCGGCCGTCTCCCACCGAGGCAGGGTGACCCAAAAAGAAAATACTTTCATCATTATTCAACACTTTCACCTCACTCGCACATAATCACTGTTTTTGCAGAGGTGCTCAGAACGCAAGTTTAGAAGCATATACGTATAAAGATACACAACATATCCCTCCAAACTGCTAATATCCCGAAAACTTCCTTTAGAGTACAGGCATTGTACTTCCCATTTCCAGGACTCAAGTCCGGCTATATAAAAATAACCGGTTTCCCTGAATCCCTTCACTAAATATTACCCTGCTCACACCCCAACAGATTGTCAGGTCTCAAATACCGTTCGTCTCCATTCACTCCTATCGAACACGCTCATGCACGCCTGCTAGAAGTCCAAGCCCCTCGCCCACTAAACCTCCCTTACCTTTTCCTTCCAACCTTTTCGAGGACGACCCCGACCCGGCTTCCTTCCCCTACAGATTTATACGCTCTCCATGTCAGTCTACTTTGATCCACTCTCTCTAAATGACCAAACCACCTCAACAACCCCTCTTCAGCCCTCTGACTAATACTTTTATTAACTCTACACCTTCTTCTAATTTCCACACTCCGAATTTTCTGCATAATATTTACACCACACATTGCCCTTAGACAGGACATCTCCACTGCCTCCAGCCGCCTCCTCGCTGCTGCATTCACAACCCAAGCTTCACACCCATATAAGAGTGTTGGTACTACTATAATTTCATACATTCCCTTCTTTGCCTCCATAGACAACGTTTTTTGTTTCCACACATACCTCAACGCACCACTCACCTTTTTTCCCTCATCAATTCTATGATTAACCTCAACCTTCATAAATCCATCCGCCGACACGTCAACTCCCAAGTATCTGAAAACATTCACTTCTTCCATACTCCTCCTCCCCAATTTGATACAATTTTTCTTTAAATCATTTGATACCCTCATCACCTTACTCTTTTCTATGTTCACTTTTAACTTTCTACCTTTACACACACTCCCAAACTCATCTACTAACCTTTGCATTTTTTCTTTAGAATCTCCCATAAGCACAGTATCATCAGCAAAAAGCAACTGTGTCAATTCCCATTTTGTATTTAATTCCCCATAATTTAATCCCACCCCTCTCCCGAACACCCTAGCATTTACTTCTTTTACAACCCCATCTATAAATATATTAAACAACCATGGTGATATTACACATCCCCAAGACCTACTTTTACCGGGTAGTAGTCTCCCTCTCTTCTAAACACCCTAACCTGAGCCTCACTATCCTCATAAAAACTCTTTACAGCATTTAGTAACTCACTACCTATTCCATATACTTGCAACATCTGCCACATTGCTCCCCTATCCACTCTATCATATGCCTTTTCTAAATCCATAAATGCAACAAAAACTTCGCTACCTTTATCTAAATACTGTTTACATATATGCTTCAATGTAAACACTTGATCTACACATCCCCTACCCACTCTGAAACCTCCTTGCTCATCCGCAATCATACATTCTGACTTGCCTCTAATTCTTTCAATTATAACCCTACCGTACACTTTTCCTGGTATACTCAGTAAACTTATTCCTCTATAATTTTTACAGTCTCTTTTGTCCCCCTTCCCTCTCTCTGCCAATCCCTAGGTACCTTCCCCTCTTTCATACATTTATTAAACAAAAATACCAACCACTCCAACACTATATCATCCCCTGTTTTTAACATTTCTGTCATGATCCCGTCAGTTCCAGCTGCTTTTCTCCCTTTCATTCTACGTAATGCCTCACACACCTCCCCCACACTCACATCCTGCTCTTCTTCACTCCTAAAAGATGGTATACCTCCCTGGCCAGTGCATGAAATTACCGCTTCCCTTTCTTCGTCGACATTTAAAAGTTCCTGAAAATATTCTCGCCATCTACCCAAAACCTCCATCTCCCCATTTACTAACTCCCCTACTCTGTTTTTAACTGACAAATCCATACGTTCCCTTATCTTTCTTAACTTGTTTAACTCCAAAATTTTTTATTTTCATTAAAATTTTTTGACAGTGCCTCTCCCACTCTATCATCTGCTCTCCTTTTGCACTCTCTCACCACTCTTCACCTTTCTTTTATTCTCCATATACTCTACTCTTCTTATAACACTTCTGCTTTGTAAAAAAAACTCTCATAAGCTACCTTTTTCTCTTTTATTACACCCTTTACTTCATCATTCAACCAGTCGCTCCTCTTTCCTCCTACACCCACCCTCCTATAACCACAAACTTCTGCCTCACATTCTAATACTACATTTTTAAAACTATTCCAACCCTCTTCAACCCCTCTCCCCCTCACTACTCATACTTGCACCAGCCCACCTTTCTTTCAATAGTTGCTTATATCTCACCCGAACTTCCTCCTCCCTTAGTTTATACACTTTCACCTTTCTCTTACTTGTTGTTGCCATTTTCCTCTTTTCCCATCTACCTCTTACTCTAATTGTAGCTACAACTAAATAATGATCCGATATATCAATTGCCCCTCTATAAACGTGTACATCCTGGAGTCTACCCATCAACCTTTTATCCACCAATACATAATCTAACAAACTACTTTCATTACGTGCTATATCATACCTTGTATATTTATTTATCCCCTTCTTCATAAAATATGTATTATTACAAAACCTCTTTCGACACATAGCTCAATTAAAGGCTCCCCATTTTCATTTACCCCTGGCACCCCAAATTTACCTACTACTCCCTCCACAACATTTTTGCCCACTTTAGCATTGAAATCCCCAACCACCATTACTCTCACACTTGGTTCAAAACTCCCTACGCATTCACTCAACATTTCCCAAAATCTCTCTCTCTCTCTCTCTCTCCTCTACAATTCTCTCTTCTCCAGGTGCATATACGCTTACTATAACCCACTTTTCATATCCAACCTTTATTTTACTCCACATAATCCTTGAATTAATACATTCGTAGTCCCTCTTTTCCTGCCATAACTTATCCTTCAACATTATTGCTACTCCTTCTTTAGCTCTAACTCTATTTGAAATCCCTGATCTAATCCCATTTATTCCTCTCCACTGAAACTCTCCCACCCCCTTCAACTTTGTTTCACTTAAAGCCAGGACATCCAGCTTCTTTTCATTCATAACATCTACAATCATCTCTTTCTTATCATTTGCACAACATCCACGCACGTTCAGACTTCCCACTTAGACAATTTTCTCTTATTCTTTTTAGTAATTATTACAGGAAAAGGGGTTACTAGCCTATTGTTCCCGGCATTTTAGTTAACTTTTACAACACGCATGGCTTACGGAGGAAAGATTCTTATTCCACTTCCCCATGGATATAAAAGGAAAAGTAATAAGACCAAGAACTATTAAGATAAAATCAAAGAAATCTCAGATGAGTGTGTATAAATAAACATGTACATGTATATTATTGTAACCACAAAGGAGTGGTATTGATTAATAACAATACTGCGCTAGCCAAGGATTCGAACCCATGTTGTACTGGCCTGCCTCATGGTAAGCGAGAACCACATGACGCTTTAAACCACAGGACCACCCAACCCTACAAGACTGGTGCAGCCAGAGAGCAGCTAGCTGTTGGGCCACCATCCGAGGGCATACGGAGGTGTGGGAGCTTCTAAGCTAATTTCATTCTCATCCCCGTTTTGTGTACTAGCCTCACGAGCAGTATTTATATATTATTGTAACCACGAACGGGTGGTATTGATCAATAACAACACTGCTCGTGAGGCTAGTACACCAAACAGGGATGAGAATGAAATTAGCTTAGAAGCTCCCACACCTCCATATGCCCTCGGATATCGGCCCAACAGCTAGCTGTGCTCTGGCTGCACCAGTCTTGTAGGGTTGGGTGGTCCTGTGGTTTAAAGCGTCATGTGGTTCTCGCTTACCATGAGGCAGGCCAGTACAACATGGGTTCGAATCCTTGGCTAGCGCAGTGTTGTTATTGATGTACATATATGTGTAGTGTGACCTAAGTATAAGTAGCAAGACGTACCTGTAATGCATATTTTTGAGACAGACAAAAGACACCAGCGATCCTACCATCATGTAAAACAATTACAGGCATTCGTTTTACACTCACTTGGCAGGACGGTAGTACCTCCCTGGGTGGTTGCTGTCTACCAACTTACTACCTAGAGTTTACTATTATAGGCAGGACGGTAGTACCTCCCTGGGTGGTTGCTGTCTACCAACTTACTACCTAGAGTTTACTAATAAATATATATATATATATATATATATATATATATATATATATATATATATATATATATATATATATATATATATTATTTATTATAACACTGGCCGATTCCCACCAAGGCAGGGTGGCCCAAAAAAGAAAAACTTTCACCATCATTCACTCCATCACTATCTTGCCAGAAGGGTGCTTTACACTACAGTTTTTAAACTGCAACATTAACACCCCTCCTTCAGAGTGCAGGCACTGTACTTCCCATCTCCAGGACTAAAGTCCGGCCTGCCGGTTTCCCTGAACCCCTTCATAAATGTTACTTTGCTCACACTCCAACAGCACGTCAAGTATTAAAAACCATTCGTCTCCATTCACTCCTATCAAACACGCTCACGCACGCCTGCTGGAAGTCCAAGCCCCTCGCACACAAAACCTCCTTTACCCCCTCCCTCCAACCTTTCCTAGGCCGACCCCTACCCCGCCTTCCTTCCACTACAGACTGATACACTCTTGAAGTCATTCTGTTTCGCTCCATTCTCTCTACATGTCCGAACCACCTCAATAACCCTTCCTCAGCCCTCTGGACAACAGTTTTGGTAATCCCGCACCTCCTCCTAACTTCCAAACTACGAATTCTCTGCATTATATTCACACCACACATTGCCCTCAGACATGACATCTCCACTGCCTCCAGCCTTCTCGCTGCAACATTCATCACCCATGCTTCACACCCATATAAGAGTGTTGGTAAAACTATACTCTCATACATTCCCCTCTTTGCCTCCAAGGACCAAGTTCTTTCTCTCCACAGACTCCTAAGTGCACCACTCACCCTTTTCCCCTCATCAGTTCTATGATTCACCTCATCCTTCATAGATCCATCCGCTGACACGTCCACTCCCAAATATCTGAATACATTCACCTCCTCCATACTCTCTCCCTCCAATCTGATATCCAATCTATCATCATTTAATATTTTTGTTATCCTCATAACCTTACTCTTTCCTGTATTCACTTTTAATTTTCTTCTTTTGCACACCCTACCAAATTCATCCACCAATCTCTGCAACTTCTCTTCAGAATCTCCCAAGAGCACAGTGTCATCAGCAAAGAGTAACTGTGACAACTCCCACTTTATGTGTGATTCTTTATCTTTTAACTCCACGCCTCTTGTCAAGACCATCGCATTTACTTCTCTTACAACCCCATCTATAAATATATTAAACAACCACGGTGACACCACACATCCTTGTCTAAGGCCTACTTTTACTGGGAAATAATTTCCCTCTTTCCTATGTACTCTAACTTGAGCCTCACTATCCTCGTAAAAACTCTTCACTGCTTTCAGTAACCTACCTCCTACACCATACACCTGCAACATCTGCCACAATGCCCCCCTATCCACCCTGTCATACGCCTTTTCCAAATCCATAAATGCCACAAAGACCTCTTTAGCCTTATCTAAATACTGTTCACTTATATGTTTCACTGTAAACACCTGGTCCACACACCCCCTACCTTTCCTAAAGCCTCCTTGTTCATCTGCTATCCTATTCTCCGTCTTACTTTTAATTCTTTCAATAATAACTCTACCATACACTTTACCAGGTATACTCAACAGACTTATCCCCCTATAATTTTTGCACTCTCTTTTGTCCCCTTTGCCTTTATACAAAGGAACTATGCATGCTCTCTGCCAATCCCTAGGTACCTTACCCTCTTCCATACATTTATTAAATAATTGCACCAACCACTCCAAAACTATATCCCCACCTGCTTTTAACATTTCTATCTTTATCCCATCAATCCCGGCTGCCTTACCCCCTTTCATTTTACCTACTGCCACACGAACTTCCCCCACACTCACAACTGGCTCTTCCTCACTCCTACAAGATGTTATTCCTCCTTGCCCTATACACGAAATCACAGCTTCCCTAACTTCATCAACATTTAACAATTCCTCAAAATATTCCCTCCATCTTCCCAATACCTCTAACTCTCCATTTAATAACTCTCCTCTCCTATTTTTAACTGACAAATCCATTTGTTCTCTAGGCTTCCTTAACTTGTTAATCTCACTCCAAAACTTTTTCTTATTTTCAACAAAATTTGTTGATAACATCTCACCCACTCTCTCATTTGCTCTCTTTTTACATTGCTTCACCACTCTCTTAACCTCTCTCTTTTTCTCCATATACTCTTCCCTCCTTGCATCACTTCTACTTTGTAAAAACTTCTCATATGCTAACTTTTTCCCACTTACTACTCTCTTTACATCATTCCACCAATCGCTCCTCTTCCCTCCCGCACCCACTTTCCTGTAACCACAAACTTCTGCTGAACACTCTTAACACTACATTTTTAAACCTACCCCATACCTCTTCGACCCCATTGCCTATGCTCTCATTAGCCCATCTATCCTCCAATAGCTGTTTATATCTTTCCCTAACTGCCTCCTCTTTTAGTTTATAAACCTTCACCTCTCTCTTCCCTGATGCTTCTATTCTCCTTGTATCCCATCTACCTTTTACTCTCAGTGTAGCTACAACTAGAAAGTGATCTGATATATCTGTGGCCCCTCTATAAACATGTACATCCTGAAGTCTACTCAACAGTCTTTTATCTACCAATACATAATCCAACAAACTACTGTCATTTCGCCCTACATCATATCTTGTATACTTATTTATCCTCTTTTTCTTAAAATATGTATTACCTATAACTAAACCCCTTTCTATACAATATATACAATATATATGATATATACAATATATATATATATATATATATATATATATATATATATATATATATATATATATATATATATATATATATAAAATTATACATCCTTCGTGACATATATCGTCAGATGATATGCTGATCCTGGTTCTATTTTTTGTGAAAATATTTCTCCCTCTTGGAGATTACAATTCCTCTCATTTTCTTTATGGAGGATTCAACTGCGACTCTCGCTGTAACTTGTTGGAATCTTCATCTTCGTCTGTACCCAGACATAAGTTTAGTTCTGGGCTTCATCATAAAGTATGTGGACCCAAGAATTCTCACTCCGTTGGATATGCGCCACTGCATCTTCATTGGACATAGTAAACAATCTTCTTGACACCGAACATTTTGTCATTGTTATTATCTTCTCCAGTTCTCATCGTCACTGTAGCTCGTGATATTTGGATACTTTCTCGCGCACCATCGTGGGTTTAGCGCTTGATCTTTTATTATAAAAATTTCTCACGCACCTCACTTCTTTTTCATCTTTTCTTACTGACAACTTATTTACTGATGGCTATTTATTTTCCCTCGCATCTATTCTGTTCGCTGTTGGCACTTTCATTGCACACACCTCGGTAACATTCTTAGTAATGGATAACTATAGCGTACTGAACATTTGTCAGTGTTCAGTAATAAACCACATGGAGACAAAAGCACACAAAATTAATTGGTCTGTATATTTCGATCTTCATCTGCGATCCTCTTCAGCAGATACATAAATGAAATGAGAACAAGAATATATAGGGAAGATTGTACCTCACGACATACACGTGAGTGGAGGACGTGTCAGGCACTAGATGGGGTACTTTACACTACAGTTTATAAAACTGCAACATTAACGTGGGTTATTAAACATTCTCACCAGCGTGTAAACTAGTGATCGCCAAAATGTGTTTAGCGATTTGTATTCCCTGGAACGCAAACGAGAGAGATAGATGATAATATACACTGGGAAAATCCTAAAGGAATTAGTAGCAAACTTTCGCACGAAAATCACTCCCTATGAAAGCAAACGACTCGGCAGGAGATGCTACATTCCCCCAATGAAAAGCAAGGGCGAACGAGTACACTACGAGACACTACTGTGTTTTGGCTTCAGATAAACAAGGTCCACTGTACGCCGTGTCATACGGGTTGCTTTGGGAGTTCGTCTTGATCTCAGATCGAAAGTCTACGTGCAATCTGATATTTCTTCCCTCTGTGATCGTCAAGTTGCTCATTCTATTATCTTTTTCTCGTCTTTGGTCTCTCTCAGTCTGTCTGCCGCTTAAAGATTTACTAACGTTAGTAAATCTGGCACTTTCAGTCTTCACCATTCTTTATAACTGCCCTTTAATCTTCACCTTCGCCTCGTAACTACTCTTCACTTTCAGCGTTATTTCCACACACTTAAATTTCATTTCCATCTTCGGAAGTGTCACTAGTTAGAATCTTTCCTTTTCCTGATATCTTGCGTTTTTGCTATGGACACATTTTCCCTCTTTGAGCATTTTCAGTCGCACTCACATATTGTCTTAAACCAGTGGCTCAATGTGAGGTGAGATATGAAACTGATTCTGTGTGATACAGAGACGATAATCAGAAACGACACTTGTCTTAAAACTGCACGCAGTTTATGCTCTATTAACTGCATTGTTATGCCTGGTACTTTATTTGTTGCAGTTACTCTAGTGTACACTACTAATCATCCAGAAATTTGATCCTTCACAGCCCATCTTCCGCCTTCATTGCTGGCAGTTTTGGTCCGGGTTTAGCGCTTCCCAGCGAAAAGAATAACGTAACAGAGTTGGATATCGTCTCTTCAGCAAGCACACATATCTTTTACTAATCCCTAATACTTTATTTTGATGGAAATATCTAACTTGGTCCACACTGTACGATGGGCAGTTTCAGACCTCCCAATACCTCGCATTAGGATACCCAATTACAGCTATTTTCCTAAACTGTCTCAGTACGTTCGAGATTGCTGGCATATTCGTTGGTCCGAGTAAGCGACCAGCAAGCTGTTTCGAATTAAATTACATTTGTGCTCCTGGTCGACCTATTATCACTACGCTGTGGAGTAATGATATTCATTTCACCATGCATTGAACACTGTGAAAATTATTGTTGTAATTATTTAGGCATCTGTTTATTGCATCGTTTATCATAGATCACATACAGTTTATTTCGTTCTCAAAAAACTCCATCTTCAATGCAGACGCTGTGACTTTATGACGTAAGGTGACTTGTATATTAAGTACTTCGTTTACATTACGTCAGCACTGCTGCATATGCACCCATGCGTCATGCAGCGTTCATGACACATGGATTTCATGATTTTTAGGAATGCCGTAATAATTTAGCTCTGAAACATTGCATTTTATTATCGTTGGGGCACTGATATTCTCGGAGAATACGCATTTTGGAGAGGAAAGTTTAGACCTGTTAATGGAAGCTAGAAGACAGGTTGATAAAGACGGGGGTAAATTTAGAAGACGGGTCGGATCTGACCTGTTTTCTGATAGTTTCCTTACCTGACCTGTTTTGAAACTTTGTTCGCAGACTTCATCTTTACCCACCTCTCATTTGTTTATTTTTTCCACAATTGCTTTCTCAGTTATAAGTTGATCCTGGTCAGCGACTGATTAAAACATCGCCAAAAATTTATCTCTTCGAAGACTGGGTTATCTCTGAACTCTTCCAGTCAGGTTTCTGTGATTGGCATTCTACATAAATAATGTTTTATTTATTGACGGTAAATGATGACCATTCCATCGTTACTGTGCTTCTATATTTCGAATAAAGGTTTGTAAACGATTTTAAATCGTGTTCAAATATATATGTAATGTTTTCTGCACTGAAACACATTTCCCAGGTTTGGGACTAGCGCATGTAGAGACAGAGTGAGAGTCAAGAAGAAAGTAATAAAACAGAAGCCTAAAGAAAAAGAATAACAAAGTTCGGAGAGTGAATCACAGATAAGGAAGTTTAAAATTGTCTTCACCAAAGCGTGACTTCAGGACAGACAAATAAAGTCTACGGATGTAGCCAGCCACGTTTAACTTAGTTCATATTGCTTTTGTCTGTTTATTTTTTGTACATATTCTGTCCAGTGTTTCATTGCACACTTATGAACGTAGTCAATAAGAACATTATTTTTTTTTTCTGTAATTTCATTCACCTTCTGGAAGGGAGGAGGAGTTACCTCAGTATAATAATTTGGAGCAACAATATCAAGACATTTTGTGGTTTATAATTACTACGCTACCAGCATCCAATGACCGATTTTTCTCTCTCTCTCGTCCTTTCTTAGTCATTTGGTAATGTACTGAAAAGTCGTAAGTGATCGGTATTCGATCCCAAATTCTGGAATTATCAGTCGTCTTAACCCTTACTCAGACAGGATGGGACTTACACAGATGACAACAAGGAAATGAGTGAAATATTGAAATCCCAGTACGACTCTGTGTTTAGTGAACCACTAATCGGTCTGAGGATCGACGACCCAAATGATTTCTTCATGAATGAGCCTCAAAACTCCATAAATGTATGCCAGATTTCCGACATTACCCTAACTCGGATAGATTTCGAAAAAGCCATTGACAATATGCCTATGCACTCAGCCCCGGGCCCAGACTCGTGGAACTCTGTTTTCATTAAGAACTGCAAGAAACCCCTCTCGCGTGCCCTAAGTACACTATGGAGGAGGAGCTTGGACATGGGTGAAATTCCACAGTCACTTAAAACAACGGATATAGCCCCACTCCATAAAGGTGGCAGCAAAGCATTAGCTAAGAACTATAGACCAATAGCTCTGACATCCCACATCATAAAAATCTTTGAAAGAGTGCTAAGAAGCAGGATTGCAAATCACCTGGATTCCCAAAATCTGCACAATCCAGGGCAACATGGGTTCAGGGCAGGTCGCTCCTGCCTCTCACAACTACTGGATCACTATGACATGGCCTTGGATGCACTGGAAGAAAATCAGAATGCAGATGTAATATACACAGACTTTGCAAAAGCATTTGACAAATGCGATCATGGCGTAATAGCCCATAAAATACGTGCTAAAGGAATAACTGGGAAAGTGGGGAGATGGATCTTCAACTTCCTAACAAATCGAACACAAAGAGTAGTGGTCAACAGAGTTAAATCGGAGGCTGCCATAGTGAAGAGCTCTGTTCCACAAGGCACAGTACTCGCCCCCATCTTATTCCTTATCCTCATATCAGACATAAACAGAGATATACACCACAGCACCGTATCATCCTTTGCGAATGATACTAGGATCTGCATGAGGCTGTCATCCGCTGAGGACGCGGTTAACCTCCAAGAAGATATAAACAAAGTTTTCCAGTGGGCAACGGTAAACAATATGATGTTCAATGAGGACAAATTCCAACTACTCCGTTATGGAAAACTGGAGGAGATAATAACTAGAACAGAGTATACTACTGACTCCGGCCATACAATAGAGCGGAAAAATAATGTAAGGGACCTGGGAGTAGTAATGTCTGAGGATCTCACTTTCAAGGATCACAACAGTGCCACGATCGCACGTGCAAAGAAAATGATAGGATGGATAATGAGAACTTTCAAAACGAGAGATGCCAAGCCCATGATGATCCTTTTCAAATCACTTGTTCTCTCTAGGCTGGAATACTGCTGTACATTAACATCTCCATACAAAGCAGGTGAAATCGCAGATCTAGAGAGTGTACAGAGATCCTTTACTGCACGTATAAGTTCTGTCAAGCACCTTAACTAATGGGAACGCTTGGAAGCACTTGACTTGTACTCGTTGGAACGCAGGAGGGAGAGATATATCATAATCTACACTTGGAAAATCTTGGAAGGAATGGTCCCAAATCTGCACACAGAAATCACTCCCTACGAAAGTAAAAGACTGGGCAGGCGATGCAAAATGCCGCCAATAAAAAGTAGGGGCGCCATTGGTACACTAAGAGAAAACACCATAAGTGTCCGGGGCCTAAAACTGTTCAACAGCCTCCCATCAAGCATTAGGGGAATTGCCAATAAACCCCTGGCTGCCTTCAAGAGAGAGCTGGACAGATACCTAAAGTCAGTGCCGGATCAGCCGGGCTGTGGCTCGTACGTCGGACTGCGTGCGGCCAGCAGTAACAGCCTAGTTGATCAGGCCCTGATCCATCGGGAGGCCTGGTCATGGACCGGGCCGCGGGGGCGTTGATCTCCGGAATAACCTCCAGGTAACCTCCAGGTATGTAGTTGCTGTCTACATCTTACCCTGGATTCTGGTTGGGGGAACCAATGACCCATTTAGTTATTATTCGTAGTGTTGGTAATAGAGAAATAGGACGGTTAATGATCTCATAGCTGGGGCGAAGTGTTTCAGTGGTTTCGGCCGTGTGGCTGGTAAATGTCTCTACGTAACGATGTTTTAGGATAACTTTGAAAGTGAGAGCCAATGATCCTCTGGTGAGCTACCCAGCAGCATCCGCTCACACGTGCTGGACCCATTGGTCTGGCAGGAAATTCAAGCTTACCTCACCGTCTATACAGGAAGGCAACATCTGACACACGAACATGGCACGAAAATATTCGAAAAATTCACGAAACAGCCTGGAGTCATTGTATACATATATTTAAACTTCCACATAATTTACTATTTATAAATGTTATAAATGCTTTAACTCAATGTCATGGTTCACTGCTCAGATTATACTCAACACTAATATTTTTATACTCGATGTATATTTTTTTAGTCATTAATTTCCATGTACATATTGTCTAAATTTTAGCCAAATTTTTATAAGTAATGAATCTTGCACGCAAGATTTATTCCTATAATTGTGTTGTACAGATCTTGAATCCCTGATTTTATTCCAGTTTTCCCCCAGAAAAAAAATTCATTACATTATACAAAGGATTTTAGGACACAGTCCCATAATGTGGTAGTTACTGCTGGTCACATGCTAGGCTACAAGGCTGTGGCAGTTACTGCTGGTCACATGCTAGGCTACAAGGCTGTGGCAGTTACTGCTGGTCACATGCTAGGCTACAAGGCTGTGGCAGTTACTGCTGGTCACATGCTAGGCTACAAGGCTGTGGCAGTTACTGCTGGTCACATGCTAGGCTACAAGACTGTGGCAGTTACTGCTGGACACATGCTAGGCTACAAGACTGTGGCCGTTACTGCTGGACACATGCTCGACTACAAGACTGTGGCAGTTACTGCTGGGCACGTGCTAGGCTACAAGACTGTGGCAGTTACTGCTGGACACATGCTAGATTACAAGACTGTGGCAGTTACTGCTGGACACACGCTAGGCTACACGACTGGCAGTTACTGCTGGACACACGCTAGGCTACAAGACTGTGGCAGTTACTGCTGGACACACGCTAGGCTACAAGACTGTGGCAGTTGCTGCTGGACACACGCTAGGCTACAAGACTGGCAGTTACTGCTGGACACACGCTAGGCTACAAGACTGGCAGTTACTGCTGGACACACGCTAGGCTACAAGACTGGCAGTTACTGCTGGACACACGCTAGGCTACAAGACTGGCAGTTACTGCTGGACACACGCTAGGCTACATGACGGGCAGTTACTGCTGGACACACGCTAGGTTACAAGACTGTGGCAGTTACTGCTGGACACACGCTAGGCTACAAGACTGTGGCAGTTACTGCTGGACACACGCTAGGCTACAAGACTGGCAGTTACTGGTGGACACATGCTAGGCTACAAGATTGTGGCAGTTACTGCTGGACACACGCTAGGCTACAAGACTGGCAAATACTGCTGGACACACGCTAGGCTACAAGACTGTGGCAGTTACTGCTGGACACACGCTAGGCTACAAGACTGGCAGTTACTGCTGGACACACGCTAGGCTACAAGACTGGCAGTTACTGTTGGACACAAGCTAGGCTACAAGACTGGCAGTTACTGCTGGACACACGCTAGGCTACAAGACTGTGGCAGTTACTGCTGGACACACGCTAGGCTACAAGACTGGCAGTTACTGCTGGACACACACTAGGCTACAAGACTGGCAGTTACTGCTGGACACACGCTAGGCTACAAGACTGGCAGTTACTGCTGGACACATGTTAGGCTACAAGACTGTGGCAGTTACTGCTGGACACATGCTAGGCTACAAGACTGTGGCAGTTACTGCTGAATACACGCTAGGCTACAAGACTGTGGCAGTTACTGCTGAATACACGCTAGGCTACAAGACTGTGGCAGTTACTACTGGACACATACTAGGCTACAAGACTGTGGCAGTTACTGCTGGACACATGCTAGGCTACAAGACTGGCAGTTACTGCTGGACACATGCTAGGCTACAAGTCTGTGGCAGTTACTGCTGGACACATGCTAGACAACAAGACTGTGGCAGTTGCTGCTGGACACATGCTAGGCTACAAGACTGTGGCAGTTGCTGCTGCACACATGCTAGGCTACAAGACTGTGGCAGTCACTGCTGGACATGCTAGGCTACAAGACTGTGGCAGTTACTGCTGGACACATGCTAGGCTACAAGACTGCGGCAGTTACTGCTGGACACATGCTAGGCTACAAGACTGCGGCAGTTACTGCTGGACACATGCTAGGCTACAAGACTGCGGCAGTTACTGCTGGACACATGCTAGTCTACAAGACTGTGGCAGTTACTGCTGGACACATGCTAGGCTACAAGACTGTGGCAGTTACTGCTGGACACATGCTAGTCTACAAGACTGTGGCAGTTACTGCTGGGCACATGCTTGTCTACCAGACTGTGGCAGTTACTGCTGGACACATGCTAGGCTATAAGACTGTGGCAGTTACTACTGGACACACGCTAGGCTACAAGACTGTGGCAGTTACTGCTGGACACATGCTAGGCTACAAGACTGTGGCAGTCACTGCTGGACACATGCTAGGCTATAAGGCTTTGGCAGTTACTACTGGACAAATGCTAGGCTACAAGACTGTGGCAGTTACTGCTGGACACATGCTAGGCTACAAGACTGTGGTAGTTACTACTGGACACATGCTAGGCTACAAGAGTGTGGCAGTTACTGCTGGACACATGCTAGTCTACAAGACTGTGGCAGTTACTGCTGGACACATGCTAGGCTACAAGACTGTGGCAGTTACTACTGGACACATGCTAGGCTACAAGAGTGTGGCAGTTACTGCTGGACACATGCTAGGCTACAAGACTGTGGCAGTTACTGCTGGACACATGCTAGGCTACAAGACTGTGGCAGTTACTGCTGGACACATGCTAGGCTATGAGACTGTGGCAGTTACTGCTGGACACATGCTAGGCTATAAGACTGTGGCAGTTACTACTGAACACATGCTAGGCTACATGAGTGTGGCAGTTACTGCTGGACACATGCTAGTCTATAAGACTGTGGCAGTTACTGCTGGACACATGCTAGGCTACAAGACTGTGGCAGTTACTGCTGGACACATGCTAGGCTATAAGACTGTGGCAGTTACTGCTGGACACATGCTTGTCTATAAGACTGTGGCAGTTACTGCTGGACACATGCTAGGCTATAAGACTGTGGCAGTTACTACTGGACACATGCTAGGCTACAAGAGTGTGGCAGTTACTGCTGGACACATGCTAGTCTACAAGACTGTGGCAGTTACTGCTGGACACATGCTAGGCTACAAGACTGTGGCAGTTACTGCTGGACTGTAGGCTACAAGTTACTGCTGGACACATGCTAGGCTACAAGACTGCTGGACACATGCTAGGCTACAAGACTGTGGCAGTTACTGCTGGACACATGCTAGGCTATGAGACTGTGGCAGTTACTACTGGACACATGCTAGGCTACAAGAGTGTGGCAGTTACTGCTGGACACATGCTAGTCTACAAGACTGTGGCAGTTACTGCTGGACACATGCTAGGCTACAAGACTGTGGCAGTTACTGCTGGACACATGCTAGGCTACAAGACTGTGGCAGTTACTGCTGGACACATGCTAGGCTATGAGACTGTGGCAGTTACTGCTGGACACATGCTAGGCTACAAGACTGTGGCAGTTACTGCTGGACAACAGCTTGGCTACAAGACTGTGGTAGTTAATGTTGTATAGAGATGAAAAATATGTGAAATGTAAAGTGTGTGAACAGACAGTGGCCAAACTCTGGAGCATATTTGTGTGGTCCCTGAATAATAATTTAAAATAATTAATAATAATTTTAGCATATCAGCCTTGTCCCACCAAGCAAAGGCGACCTAAAAAATAAGGGAAGCATTCACCATCATTCAGTTAGTTGCTATCTTGCCAGAAGTAGACAGACATAGCCACTCAGATGACCCTCCGACCTACAACCTCCTCCTCATTCCTCTAGGGTAAGAAGCACTATTCTTCCCACCTCCAGGACAGTCCAGTTAACCCATCTCCCAGAATTATTTCATAAACTAGATGCATTTCGATTGTTACACAATTCTAGAACGGTATCTCCGTATTCCACAAGCCTAGCCTCCTCTACGTAAGTGCATGCAAAAGAAATATTTGAGGGTAATCATAAAATTGCAATGCAGGAAAATATAAATATGTATACTTGTTTGTGCATATAAATTTTTATACAGACAACGCCTCAAACTGATCAAAATCGTCGAAATATGTTATAAAATAACACTGTAGCATATTTTTAATATACGTGCGTTTTAATATGCTTCCATTTCTTATCTGCATGTAATTGTATACTTATTAATGCATATGTATATTTACATATGTAAATATTTTGTATTTATACGTGTGCAGATGTACAACTTTCTGTTTGCAGTTACATTTGCTATAAAATTCTCTACAATCCTGCAATTAAAAATATTTTGTGCTTTTTGAATATAGTCCAATACGATCAGAAATATTCATTGGACTGACAAATTTGCCCACACACAAACCAAGCTAAATGGACACTATCCTGGCTACAAGATCCATCGGCCATTTCATACCGACGTCATTCAGAAGAGGGAAACACACATTTTGATTCTGATGGTTAAACGGGAACCAAAATTTTACAATGTTCATGAAATGGTCGGATCTGCACCTACACACTTTAGTTTCACTCTGCGACGTCGCTGAATAGGAGACAAATTTTTTGGGGGAGGTCTGAAGCTCCATCACTGAGGGTTTTGGAACTCACTCGAGGCATTCCAGGATGTTGGAAATGGGATTAATAAGTTAAGTCCTAGGGCACTTACACAAGACTTCGAAATCTGAATCCGACTGATGAGGTATTCTCGAGTTATGAGTGGAAGAAAATCGAAAAGTTGGAATAAAAAATAAAAAAATCATACAACTTTATAAGGCATCCCTCCAGGGGATACTTAGTTATACCTCGCTCGCACTCCAACAACACATCAAATTCATAAAATCTCACACACACACACATATATGTTAAGAAACGGGATACACACGCACACACTTCTGCATGTGTTACAAAAATTAGGTAATTCTAACCATTGAGAATCATTAATCTTGTCTGGGGTCATACTGTGAAATGAGAGATAATTAGGTTTGATCCAATGAAGGGAAGATACGCTCTAGTTTCATTGATGAAGAGCTACTACTGCCCTGACATCAGGCAACAACGCCACCGAAAGATAATATTTGATAATTACTCTCTCGGAACCAAGAGCTGCGCGCCTGCTGTATGCTTAAGCGTCTACCACATAAAACCTTCACAACCTACCCGCAAGTTTTCCACACTTCATGTTCTTAACCTTACTGGTCATCCTCTTCAGTCCCATCCTCTCTAAATGTCAAAAGTAACTCCCTCCTTTCCTCTGCGCTCTAAATAAAAACCTCTCATAACCTCACATAGCCTTCAAATTTGTACACTCTAAATTTTTAACATAAACACACCACACATCGCTTGTCCATGTGACATCTGCACTGCGTCTAGCCTCTTCACTGTAGCGTTCAAAACCCATGCCTCACACCCATATAAAAGGGTTTATAAGATTATGTTCTGTAGCAATCCTCATTTTTGCGTCTATGAAGTTTCTCTCCACAGATGCTACAACACTTCACTCTACCATCTGATGTTTCGCTCATCTCGTCTCTCATATATAGACCCATCTGCCGACACGTCTACTCCCGAATATCCATATATATTCACTTCTCTATACTTCCTCCATCCATTCTGATATTTAATAATAATGCAATTATCATTAATAAATAATTATATAGTCATTAAATCTAACAATAAAGTTTCTGACTCTAGTCCGACTTGCTATAATGTTTACATGATATGGTATGATTATTATATATATTTTTTTATGCACGATTCATTATCTTTCAGCTTGAAAAAGCGATGCCTTACGGTACCTTGAATGACATTATTTAAAGTATTTTTTATTGTTTGGCCATCTATGAATTACGAGTTAGAAATAATCAGATCAACCTGGAGGAAATCCAGTGTGTGTGTCATGGTGTGAAATAGAGTAATTTCTTCAAACCCAGCAGTGAATTTATGGTTGAGGTTAGACTAAGCAGAAACTTACTAAAAACTTTATTCTTATATCATGAGATTATAGCTGTCTCTATGGCCGGGGTCGTTATGCTCTAGTGTCGTCTGGGAGGTCAGAGGGACCAGCCCCTTGTGGAGGACCAAGCCTCTAGCGTTTCTCTCTCTCTCTCTCTCTCTCTCTCACACACACACACACACACAGGATATAAAAATAGGATGTCCACATATTTTTGCCATTTTTCATTAGGAAAAGAATTTTTCATAACAAGGTGCCTTAATTAACATAAAATTCATATAAGATTGCTAATAACTGGTGGGAGGATTTCCCATTGCCATACCAAACATTTAGATAAAAAAAAGTAATGAAGCACAAATTTTGCATCGATTAAGCCAAATTTAATAATTTAATTATTGCATGCAGTAGTTAAAATTGGCTGGTTCTTTAGAGAGAAATTTTCAGAAGTTGGCAACTGGGAACTTTGAAAATAATGGTGAAGCACCAGTGCTCATCTACAGAGAAGTTTATGAGGTGGCTCTGTGGAGAGGTGCACAAGGTGGCTCTATGGATAAGTTGTGATATTACACTAACCAACAGCAGTATAAGGTAGTGTATGAGGTGTGTCTATGAAGGGTAACAGTGTAACCTACGAAAAATACACAAGGCTCCGTAGAGGAGTGTTAAAGTGACTCTTGCTAACAGAAGAGAGATGAACGAGGTGACGCCTGAGTGTCGAAAATGTGACACTTACCAACAACAGAGAGGTGTATGAGGTGACTTTGTGGAGGAGTGGTGGAGATCTGGCACTCGTACATCCCAGCGTCCCTGTCCTGCAGATAGTGGATCATGAGGAGCCAGTCGTCAGAACTTGCAGAGTGACGCGCTGAGAACCTCTCGTCGGAGGTGTAAGTGAAACGGCCCACCGTCAGCAGATGGATATCCCGGTGCCTGATCCATGACACCTGAAGAAGGAAGCAAGTGGTGAGAGAGAAAGTTTAACTTAATACAAACAAAAATTCTTTGAATTATATTTTGGGGTAATAAAATCAACTAGCAATTAGACAGAAATGGCTGAGACACTAGAAAACACGAATTAAAGAGGATATCAGACGCCAGTAAGAAGAGGAAGAAGAAAATGAGCAGGAGGAGGAGAAAGTAAAGGAGAGAGAGAGAGAGAGAGATGAGGAATATAACGAGAGGCTATAAAAGCAGAGATGTAAAGGAAATTTTAGGACCTCTCTGCCCCAAAAAACTTTATTTGTAATAACCTTGAGAGAGGGAGAGAGAGGAACGTAATTTCAACTATTTTCAGTCCAGTTTTTATCTTTTTATGCCCCGTCAGCGTGATGGAAATGAAAATGCCAGAGCGTTTCCCTTTTCTGTCTTGAGAACGGGTAAGTAACTGAGAGTGATACCAGAGTAGTTACTGTGTTACACTAGTGGACGACCAGGAAGTGACGATGATGCTAGTACTGGGGTAGTTACTGTTACACTAGTGGACGACCAGGAAGTGACAATGCTAGTACTGGGGTAGTTACTGTGCTACACTAGTGGACGACCAAGAAGTGACATTGATGCTAGTACTGGGGTAGTTACTGTGTTACACTAGTGGACGACCAGGAAGTGACATTGATGCTAGTACTGGGGTAGTTGCTGTGTTATACTAGTGGACGACCAGGAAGTGACGATGTTAGTACTGGGGTAGTTACTGTGTTACACTAGTGGACGACCAGGAAGTGACGATGTTAGTACTGGGGTAGTTACTGTGTTACACTAGTGGACGACCAGGAAGTGACGATGTTAGTACTGGGGTAGTTACTGTGTTACACTAGTGGACGACCAGGAAGTGACGATGTTAGTACTGGGGAAGTTACTGTGTTACACTAGTGGACGACCAGGAAGTGACAGTGATGCTAGTACTGGGGTAGTTACTGTGCTACATTAGTGGACGACCAGGAAGTGACAATGCTAGTACTGGGGTAGTTACTGTGCTACACTAGTGGACGACCAGGAAGTGACAATGCTAGTACTGGGGTAGTTACTGTGCTACACTAGTGGACGACCAGGAAGTGACAATGCTAGTACTGGGGTAGTTACTGTGCTACACTAGTGGACGACCAGGAAGTGACAATGCTAGTACTGGGGTAGTTACTGTGCTACACTAGTGGACGACCAAGAAGTGACATTGATGCTAGTACTGGGGTAGTTACTGTGTTACACTAGTGGACGACCAGGAAGTGACATTGATGCTAGTACTGGGGTAGTTGCTGTGTTATACTAGTGGACGACCAGGAAGTGACGATGTTAGTACTGGGGTAGGTACTGTTACACTAGTGGACGACCAGGAAGTGACGATGTTAGTACTGGGGTAGTAACTGTGTTACACTAGTGGACGACCAGGAAGTGATGATGTTAGTACTGGGGTAGTTACTGTGCTACACTAGTGGACGACCAGGAAGTGACAATGCTAGTACTGGGGTAGTTACTGTGCTACACTAGTGGACGACCAGGAAGTGACAATGCTAGTACTGGGGTAGTTACTGTGTTACACTAGTGGACGACCAGGAAGTGACAATGCTAGTACTGGGGTAGTTACTGTGCTACACTAGTGGACGACCAGGAAGTGACAATGCTAGTACTGGGGTAGTTACTGTGCTACACTAGTGGACGACCAAGAAGTGACATTGATGCTAGTACTGGGGTAGTTACTGTGTTACACTAGTGGACGACCAGCAAGTGACATTGGTGCTAGTACTGGGGTAGTTGCTGTGTTATACTAGTGGACGACCAGGAAGTGACAGTGATGCTAGTACTGGGGTAGTTACTGTGCTACACTATTGGACGACCAGGAAGTGACAGTGATGCTGATGTTCCACTAGTGATATGTTATCTTCAGTTTTTAAGAATGTTTTGTTAATCTTCAAAACTCAACTCTGACTCACTTTTCATGAGTTATTTTATAGGCATTAATAGGCTCAGTCTGTCAACACGTCAAATACCAAAGACCCATCTTCAGTGTTTTCTTCTAGCACGCTCACATGAACATGCTGCCTGCTCAAGCTCTCACAGTTACCCCTTCACTGACAACTAAATGGTTATAAGTGATAATTTTTAAAGAGGTAGAGCGGTAAGCCAGCGGAAGGCCTTGGTCAGATGACCAAAAGCTCCAACGGCGGGTCATCAACTAAGACCCGCATTAGGAAACATTTGTCCAGTTTCCTGATGAACCTTACCTAACCCAACGCCCTTCAGTGAGCTTCATTCATCTTAATTATTAACACCTTCGTCATCTACCTTCCTCAATTCTGTCTATCTGGACGAGCCATCTAACACTATTTGAATTACACTTTTCCTAACCCACACTGTCTCATAATTTTGTGATTCGCATATTAATGCCAGCCTCGGCATTTCCAGTGCCTGGATGCACTGGAAATGCCGTGGCAACATTAAGATACAATGTTTCGCAAACATACAAAAACGTCGGCACCACTTGACTCAGACGTCTCACTCGTTTTGTATTCACCAACAAACTTGAAAGTTTTCCAAAGATTTTTCAGCAGTAACGCAACTTCCTTTCTTTCACGTATTTAGGTATTTACATCCATTTCCATGTAATTCAATTTATTAATTTCATCCAGGTTCTATACTACAATCCCTAGTCCGTTACTAATTTCAATAACATTGCTGTTCTCAATATAAACTTGCTTCGTTTTTCCACATTATTATAAGCTCTCCCACCAGCCTCACTCTCCTTGTGCTGGAGGACTAACATGGGTGGGTATATCCTTCATGGCTAAGCGAATAGAACTTCCCACCACTGCAGTCTTACAGTGCCACTCTAGTATTCTTGTTTTATTCAACCTTTTCTCCTGTACCACTAACTTCAGATTCACTCCTCATACATTGCGTTATACAACTTTTTCTTCTACACTAGTAAGCTGAATTACACCCATCATAAAAATAAATTTCCTCATGTCACCTACTTGCCACCGATTTCACAAACTTGGAAAAAGGAAAAATCCGATGACATTCTTTATCCCTCTTGTACTGCTTTTCCTAATCCACATATGCCTGCTCTTTAATACTAATATCTGATCAACCAGTCACTTGGCAGCACCTCAATGCCTGCCTAAAAGCATGCAGACATGGTCAAGAGGTTTTTATTCAGACCGAACATCAGAATGGGTAAGATATGTGATCTAAGTGACTTCGACCCTGGAATAATTGTTGACGCCAGACGGGGTGGTTTGACTCCCTCAAACTGTTGATCTCTCTTGGGTTTTCACGCAAAACAGTTTCTAGAGTTTACAGAGAATGTGTGAAAAATACAAAACTTGAAGTGAGCGGCAATTCTGTAGGCCAATACGCCTTAATAATGAGAGATGTCAGATGATAACGGCCACAGTGGTTCAAGCGGACTGGAAAATGACAGTAGTTCAAATAACCACGCGTTACAACATTGGTATGCAGAAGAGCATCTGTGAATGCAAAACATGTCGAACCTTAAAGTGGATAGGTTACAACAGCAGAAGACCACATCGAGTTCAACTTGTGTCAGCTAAGAGCAGGAAACCAAGGTTAACCTGGGCAATCTCGCCAACATTAACAGTTGAAGATTGGAAAAACGTCGCCTGGATCGACGAATTGTGATTTCTGCTACGACATGCAGATGATAGGGTCAGAATTCGGAAAAAAACTTTGGGATGTCGTGGAACGGGAGATTCACAGTATGGATGTGACCGAGAAATCTGCAGCAACTGCGTGATATTATGTCAACATGGGCCATGATCTCTGTGCAATGTTTCCAACGCCATGAAGAATGTATGTTGTTCTGGAGGTAGAAAGGGGCCATACCCAGCACTAATAGGGTATATATATACATTATATATATATATATATATATATATATATATATATATATATATATATATATATATATATTATTTTAACACACCGGCCGTATCCCACCGAGGCGGGGTGGCCCAAAAGGAAAAACGAAAGTTTCTCCTTTTATATTGAGTAATATATACAGGAGAAGGGGTTACTAACCCCTTGCTCCCGGCATTTTAGTCGCCTCTTACAACACGCATGGCTTACGGAGGAAGAATTCTGTTCCACTTCCCCATGGAGGTAAGAGGAAATAAACAAGAACTAGAAAGAAAATAGAAGAAAACCCAAAGGGGTGTGTGTATATATATGCTTGTACATGTATGTGTAGTGTGACCTAAGTGTAAGTAGAAGTAGCAAGACGTACCTGAAATCTTGCATGCTTATGAGACAGAAAAAAGGACACAGCAATCCTACCATCATGTAAAAACAATTACAGGCTTTCGTTTTACACTCGGCAGGACGGTAGTACCTCCCTGGGTGGTTACTGTCTACCAACCTACTACCTAGGATATATATATATATATATATATATATATATATATATATATATATATATATATATATATATATATATATATATATATATATATATATATATAATACACACACACACACACATGTTCGAGGTCTATGACCTATTTTCCTTGGCTCAGTCCTGATTGCCAGCTTCCCCAGGCGCTGTTTGACTCGTCCTTCTCTACGTGGCAAAGCCTCTCTATAACGTTAGTCTATTTTTTTTAGTTACCTGAGGTTCAGTATTTTTGGCTTTTAGTTAATTCCCTAAGCTCTGGGTTTACTAAAGTTAACGAATTGACCTTGTCTGTATGGTCTTCTTGTCGTTTTTTTCAAAGTTAGGGTTCCAAACAGGTGCTTTATACATAAGAGATGTAAATCATCTTAAAAGAATTTTGTAGGTACCATACGTCCTTATCTTTGTATTTGTCATTATACCACTGTGTTGTGTGGTATTCATAAATCTCCACGTCCAGTCACATGTTTAGTTTGGTATCCACCGATAATATCGAAACGTCCAATATACAGTGTCCTGTCCTATTTGTGATTGTAGTCTCGAGTCACAGCTCATAGTCCGGAGACCGTAATTAGCAAATATTATCCTTCAAGGCTGTTTTTGTTGCTGGTTCTTTATCTAAGAAACTAGATCTTCCTTTCCTTCCATCAATCCTGATTACCTATCATTTCACAGGAGCAGCATGACCCTAAATAGGACAATGGTAAAAATACTTAATTTTTGAAACACGGGCACAGTTGTGTGCGTGTATCACGTTACCTAACATTTAGTGTGTGTGTGCAGTCACCTAGTTGAGGTTGCAGGGTTCGATTCACATCTGGCCCAGCCTCTTCACTGGCCGTTACTACGTCACTCTTCCTGCTTCATGAGATTTATCATTCATACCTCTTGTTAAAGCTATGTATGGATCCTGCCTACACTACCCTTCCCAGACTATTCCACTTCCAGACTATTCCATGACTGAAGAAATGCTTCCTAACATCCCTGTGATTCATCTGAGTCTTCAACTTCCAACTGTGACTCCTTGTTGCTGTGTTCCATCTCTGGAACATCCTGTCCACCTTGTCGATTCCTCTCAGTATTTTATGTCGTTATCATATCTCCCGTATCTCTCCTGTCCTCCAGTGTCATAAGGTCGATTTCCCTTAATCTCTCCTCGTAGCACATGCCCCTTAGCTCCTGGACCAGTCTTGTTGCAAACCTTTTCACTTTCTCTAATTTCCTTACATGCTTGGCTAGGTGTGGGTTCCAGACTGGTGCTTCATACTCCAATATAGGTCTGTCGTACACGGTGTACAGGGTCCTCAACGATACCTTATTAAGATATCGGAGATGTTGGTTAGCTAGGCGCCTGTATGCTGCAGCGGTTATTTAGTTGATGTGCGCTTCTGGAAATGTACCCGGTGTTACATTCACCCCAAGATCTTTTTCCTTGAGCGAGGTTTGTAGTCTCTGGCCCCTTAGACTGTCCTCCGTCTTCTTTGCCCTTCCCCAATCTTCATGACTTCGCACTTGGTGGGGTTGAACTCCTGGAGTCAATTTCTGGACCAGGCCTGCAGCCTGTCCAGATCCTGGTCCTCGTCCAATTCAATCCTTCTCATCAACTTAACATCATCTGCAAACAGGGACACTTCTGTGTCTATTCCTTCCGTCATGTCGTTCACAAATCCCAGAAAAAAACACTGGTCCTAGTTTAATATTTCATGTCTCCTTTTTTTAAAAATTGGGAATACATTTGCTGTCTTCCATACCTCAGGTAGTCTCCCTGTTTCGATACATGTGTTGAAGAGTGTTGTTAGTGGTATACAAAGAGGCCTTTGCTCCCTCCCTCAGGACCCATGGAGAGACGTTATCCGGCCCCATCGCCTTTGAGGTATCTATCTCGCTTAGCAGCCTCTTCACTTCTTCCTCGGTTGTATGTATTGTGTCCAACACTTGATGGTGAACCCCGCCTCTCCGTCTTTCTGGAGTCCATTCTGTCTCCTCTGTGAACACTTCTTTGAATCTCATGTTGAGTTCCACACATACCGGTCGTTTCTTGTGATCTTCCCTCCTTCCTTCCTCAGCCTCATTACTTGGTCCTTGACTGTTGTTTTCCTCCTGATGTGGCTTTACAACAGCTTCGGGTCAGATTTGGCTTTTGCTGCTAGGTCATTTTCGTATTGTCGTTGGCCCTCCCTTCTTACCTGTGCATATTCATTCTGGATCTGCAACTGCTCTCCTTATTCTCTTGGGTCCTTTGCCTTCTATAATTCTTCCATTCTCCAGCACACTTGGTTTTGGCCTTTCTACACCTTTGAGTAAACCAAGGGCTCATCCTGGCCTTCTCGTTATTTCTGTTATACTTGGGTACAAACCTCTCCTCAGCTTCCTTGCATATTGTTGTCACATATTCCCTGCCAGTTCTGTCCCACTGAACTCCGTGCAGGAAATTCTTCATGCCTGTGTAGTCCCCTTTCTTGTAGTTTGGCTTCATTCGTCCTTCCCTTCCTGATTCCCTCTCCACTTGTAACTCTACTATGTATTCGAAGCTCAGAACCACGTGGTCACTGGCCCCGAGGAGTCTTTCATATGTGATGTCCTCAATATCTGCACTCCACAAGGTGAATACTAGGTCCAGTCTTGCTGGTGCATCCTCTCTCTCTGGTAGTGTCCCTTACGTGTTGGTACATGAGGTTTTCCAGTACCACCTCCATCGTCTTAGCCATCCATGTTTCTGGGCCCCCATGTGGCTCCAGGTTCTATCAGTCGATTTCCTTGTGATTAAAGTCACCCACAATCAGCAGCTTTGCCCTGCTCGTATGAGCCCTTCTGGTCACTTCAGCCAGTGTGTCAACCATCGCCTTGGCCTCCTGCTGTTCTGTGGTGGGTTATACTGAAGTGTTCCTGTTATGTAGTCTCTTGCTTCTCCTCTGTCTCTCTCCAACTCATAAAAATTCCATTGGTTTTTGATGAGCAGTGCCACTCCACCCCCTCTGTTCCCTCTGTCTTTCCTCAGGATCTGATATCCCGTTGGAAAGATGACGTCTATTATCGTTCCTGTGAGCTTCAGTGTGTGTGTGTGTGTGTGTGTGTGTGTGTGTGTGTGTGTGTGTGTGTGTGCGTGTGCGTGTACGTGTGTATGTGGTGTGTGTGTGCTGTGTACACTGCGTGTGTGTACACAACGCAGCGAGTTTGAGAGGAAGAGGAGTGCACATCGTCACCCAATTGCCTGGTCGATAGCCAGGCAGTCTGTGGTGTGCTCCTCACAGTCTGGTCTGATACATTAGGCACATGTGCAACGCCTTGTTATTTTCTTGTTTATAAAAAAACAGTGGCTTTTACAATGCAATTCAGAAATATTAACTGAAAACAGCAGATGTGGTAATCTGTCCCTTGGAGACACGCTTGAGCCAGGAAAGAGAAATGCATCTGTACACCTGTTTAGCTATTTTCAACTCTGTTCAACTACCTCCACTAATTTTTAACTCTCGTTAGAACTTTTCAACTCACTCTCACCTTATTCATAAGCTCTCAATAGTCTCCAACACTTCTACAACACACACTCTAACACCCTTCAGCATTCTCCAACAACATTCCAACACTCAGCTATACTGCCTAGCTCTCACAACCAGGCATTTCCCCCGTAAACTCTTTCCCACATGCAAGGCGACACATAAAACGCTATGCTCATCCCCTCGAACAATTTACCTTAAGGTCGTAATATTCCCCTCCCATTGCGAGACTTTCGGCCCTCTCGACTTATGGAAAATAGTTATAGGTATCATGCCAGCGGCTCCAGGATAATACTATCATCCCCCGCGAGGGCTGGGTGAGGCTCTCTAAGCCGTACCTGATCACCGTCCTGTGAACACCTGTGAGAAACTGCTGCCTTGAACGTACGTACGTGTGTGTGTGTGTGTGTGTGTGTGTGTGTGTGTGTGTGTGTGTGTGTGTGTGTGTGTGTGTGTGTGTGTGTGTATTCACCGAATTCATTTTACTGAGTTGTGTTTGCGGAGGTTGAGACTCACCTCCTGGCGACCTCCTAGATTACTATGATCATCATTACTGGTTTCTGGCCTCTTGAACCTTATTATACCTCTTCTTGAAAATGTGTATTGTGCTTGCCTCTGCCACTGCCTCATCTTGCCTCTACCACTGCCTCATCTTGCCTCTGCCACTGCCTCATCTTGCCTCTGCCACTGCCTCATCTAAGCCATTTCACATTTTCAGCCTCCCTGAGACTAAAGAAATATTTTCATGTCTTCAGCTTCCGCCTGTGTCCCCCTCGAGACTAGTCCTCTTGTTTCAAACTGTGTACCGTTCCTATCTTCCCTGCCAATTCTTCTTAGTGTTTAAACGTGATAGTCATATCTTCCCGTATCCTCTTCTCTACTGATTATCGTCAGGGCAAGCTTCTTCCACCTTTCCTCACAGTGCATTCCTGTAAGTCCAGGTTCTGGTCAGGTTACTACAGTCTGGACCCAGAGCATTGCAGGTGAAGAGCAGCAGCAACAGGATGTCTTCACGCCACTACTTCTAACCTGATTATAATCAGAGTGAAGGGAGAATCCTCCAGGGCGGCGACGAGAACCTACGAACGTCTTACCAAAACTCACAGTAAAGAGGCCAAACAACCCAGGTAACGAGTCTGAGCTGGCGATCAACCACTAACAGCCACTTCAGCAAGCAACTCTGTAAAGTAAATGAACACATCCTACCTACCTTAACGTTTTAATCATAAAAATATTTGCAAAGCCTAATTAATAATACTAGGTGCCTTAAATTATATGGAGGACATTTTAAAATTACTATGCATGAATGAATATTACAATAGTGAATGTTTCCATAAGACGATGAGAGCAACAGTAAGAAATCACTCACTGCTATTCTCTTCCTTCAGTGATCCAGGTACTCCCTGGATCACTCTGCCTGTTCCTTTAATTCCTTGTCTAATCTCTGTGTTATACTTTATGAAATACATTCTTATAGCTTAAGAAGACGCCGTCTCCCCAGCAGAGTAGATAAGACAGGATTTTTTCGTCCGTAAATCTGTGATGGTTTTCTGCAATGACTCTTCTCTCAAACTGCTACAATATTCTATGCAACATACTGCACTATGTTGCAGAGATGGGCCTGAAATTCAGTGGTTCTTGTCTGTCACTATTTACATACTTCACTGTCATTCTACGACGTAGACCTTCCTTTTTTTTAGTCATATTTCCTACTAAAACTCTTTGTTTCCCCAGTCAGACTTCTACCAGGCACTCACAGCATGATACTTGGCACCTTGTGGCTCATTGTAATTTCAGCTATGCTATATTTATTGTGTGAAAGCTGGGGAAGATTAAATGGTTAAAATCATAACTATAATTTTTAAAGGGGGGGAGGGGTAAATAACAAAAAATGGCACAATACTGTGACTGGAACGATACACATATAACCCCCACATAGAAGAGAGGAGTTTACGACGACGCTTCGGTCCGACTTGGGTCATCATATGACTAAGACCCGCATCAGGAAATTCTTGTCCTGTTTTCTGACAAACCTTACATAACTTAACCTAGGTCAGGTTTTCTGACTAGCTTCCTCCCTCATTCTCGTTTAATTCATACAGTTTGCTGTCTCAGAAAATTCTTCGTTAATTCTTCAAAAAAAATTTCTTTCCATTTTTGTGGTCTTCAGTGTGCAGTGGGGATCCCAGCTCTCACAAGCAATCTGTTATGGTTAAAATTTCTTAGTACTGGCTGTTCAGCTTTGTTTATTTAGCTTTCTCTGTTACTACCTCCAGTATGTGATCTTTGTCCTGTTATTCTGATACTATTCCTGTTTTTTGGTGGAACATTATTTTTCTCTCTTGACATAACAGTACCTGCTATATAATCCCTGAAATCCGTTGTTTCCAGACTTGCTAGTTCCTCAGATCTCCAGTTTCCTTCGTCTGCGCTAGTACTACAACTACTTTCTTTTCCCTTATTATTTAACAGTCCTCTGGGATTATAGTATTCACTGTTCGTACGAGTTTCGTCTCTGAAAGAGCAACAATAGTTGCCATATATTTATTGTGTGTGTGTGTGTGAACGCTAGACCTCAACCACCAGCCTGATCAGTACACCATGGGGATCCCTAACTTTATTACTCTCATTTACTTCCCTGGCTACTCGTATATCTCCTGCATCTCTCTCTCTCTCTCTCTCTCTCTCTCTCTCTTTCTCTTTATCTCTCTATCTCTCTCTCTTTATCTCTTTCTTTATCTCTCTCTCTCTTTATCTCTTTCTATCTCTCTCTCTCTCTCTCTCTCTCTCTCTCTCTCTCTCTCTCTCTCTCTCTCTCTCTCTCTCTCTCTCTCTCTCTCTCTCTCTCTCTCTCTCTCTCTCTCTCTCTCTCTCTCTCTCTCTCTCTCTCTCTCTCTCTATCTCTCTGAGCTGCCACTATTCTCACTCTCGTAATTACATCACTTACGTTAATGGGTAATTCTCTGAGTTGTGTTTGGTCTGAGCCCCTTATGTGTGAGCAGTGTTAACTAACTATAGTGACTGTGTATGAGCGTGTGGGAGGGAGAAAGAGAGAGAGAGAGAGAGAGAGAGAGAGAGAGAGAGAGAGAGAGAGAGAGAGAGAGACAGACAGACAGACAGACAGACAGACAGACAGACAGAGACAGAGAGGGCTGGAGTGTGAAAGTGAGTTTCTCTCCAGAGAACAACTGCCTTCTCCCCACATATTGCTCGACCAACCTCTCACTAATTTACTTTCTCTCTCCAAAACCCTTCATTCACCAGTACAGTATGTTCCCGCTTTTATTTCCTACGAAAGAGTTATCTTTCGTCAGATCATTTCAGAGCCGGGTTCCTGGTATATCGTTAATTTTAAGTGCGTATATTAAGTAACACAGATGTAGGGACGAGGGGGAAGCTGGAGACAGCTGTGAGCCAGACATCTGGTTTCTCTAAAACCCATAATGTTGCACAGTGCAGCATATTGTTGGCAAGAATGAAGACAATACAAAATGAAGAACTAGTTTTTAATGGGACAACGTGTAAACATAGTGGCGAGAACTGAATGATCGCTGAAGGGGTCGTGTCTTGAAAACCTGTTCAGCCAGAGTGAAGCAGATGACTGCTGCCCGTCTTGTAGCATGAAAGCTGTCCTCTGGCTATCCATTTTGTCGGTATCATTTATGAAGGTTCAGACCAACTGTATACAGGCCTTAAAACAGACAACTCAGTCACCTTGGCCTGCTGAATACAACAGTGTGCTTTCAGAATACAGAATTTGGTTTACCACCGTGTCGGTTACAACACACAACAGCACAACAGGTAATAACCATCGTAGCAGCTTACAGTGATGAGACACGTCTCCAAAAAAGCACGGTATGAATATTCGCTTGTCAAAGCTGCTTGATGTTCGGTATGGCAGGTAAGGAATCCGCGATAGCGCATGCAAATTCTCACCTGTAACTGAAGTGACTGGTAAGACTACCCGGAACAAAGTCCTCTACCAGCTGTCTAGGAGGGGCTGAAGGGACGGAGACAGTCCAGGAGAGTGGAGCATACTCACTGCGAGGGATATGAGCACCTTGGCTGCCTGTCTTACAGGATCCACAGCACAATTCGTCATAAGCAGTGCGAAACTCCACTAGAACCCTGTTACGTCCATTTCATCGCTGAGTGCTAACTCAACTCCTGTTGTAGATAAACGTCGGGTCTGCACTGATCAAGGAGTTTTCTTAATAAATGCCTCCAGTTCGTACAGCGACGTTTTACCTACATAAAAGTACCGTTCTCTACCCCCATCTGCTTCACACACCTTTGACACTACCGTCATGGTGTCTAGAGATCGGTGTTCCCTCTGTGACTGCGCAGCAGACAGTATAGTGCCACGCGCACACTGAGGATGCTACGAACTGGGCTACCAACACTATTTCCATACTTGTGAACATAACATTCATGCCGCACATGAACGGATAAAATTATTAGGAACATTGTTGGAGTCCATCAGTGTTTTCTCTGTAGTTATGCAAGATAACCTACACTCGGTGTACAACTTACACTCAGTGTATGACCTACACTCGATGTATGGTAACCTACACTCAGAATTTGTCTCCGGCCCTTCCCAGTATGTCTCTCCTTGTTGCCTGCATTCTTGCGTCTCTCATTGCTTAGTTTATTCTTTCCCTCGTTACTTTCCTTCATCGCCGTCTCCCTCCCTCCCTCTATCACTGCCTGTTACAGAAAACGCGATTCTAAAAAACTTGGAGATCTCCAGTGAATACTAGAAAGGACTGCCCTTCTAGCATCCAGGCTGTTACTGGGTTTTCGTAACAATTAGTCAGTATCCTTGTCCAATTATCCATTAGAATTCAGTAAGAATTAATAGTGCTTCAGGATTACAACTGGTAGGCTACTAACTAGAGAAATTAAAATTTAATAAATTTATTAATAATTAAGTTGTCTAGGCGTATATTAAATTAAATTAAATTAATATCAACAAAATAAGAATAATCACTTCTCTCGTGTACAGTATTATTGTGCTTAAAGCACATATCACATATATATGTCTTAAGTACCGTCTGGTACATCAACATTTAATAATACAATATACAAATAAGTTTGTGTGTATGTGTGTAAGTGCTCTAAGTAGTTCGCTATGTCTCACGACTCGAATAGACTTAAACAAGTGACTGACAAAGTCCTCTCATAAACTAACTTCTTGACCAACTGGCAGTCAGAACAGTCTATTTGAACAATAAAAAGAATGCTAAGAACAATAGCAATATAACAAGCAAAAGTGACACAGAATCAGGAACAAGGAGATAATATAACAACACTAAGTAGGGACCATCAGCAGATCCTCCACGAAAGTCACAAAACTCCCATACTACTGAATCTAAGTTCAGCATAAGAAAATCCCCGACTGTGACAATACACAGATACCAGTACAAGTTAGGTCAGAAGCTACAGCTCAGGACCTGAGTTTCTCAGGGTGTCTATGCGACACACAACCTCAGTACAACGTCGAAAATCACTAAGTCTATACAATGTTCTGTGAACAGTCTCTCCAGAACTAACAACAATAATAAGAAAGAGACGATCTTCCAACAAGGGCCAATAAGAGAGATTTAGGCTCGTCTTGTCTAGAATACGTCCAACCACCAAGCGAGTCTAGACCAGACTGAATACTTCAGGCGAGGTGAGAACACCCCCCCCCCCCATCGATCACGTGATAACTCCATGGACAGTTGCTGCCCAGCAACAGAAGCCGGCAGAGTATATTACATCCTACCTAGCAAGAGTAACTAAGACAAATAATAATATAAAGCAATATATTCACGATTTAGCTATTATCGCAAATATAAGCAATATAAAATTATATGAAAAGGTAATATGCATGATATACATATAATATACATCATATACATTGCAACCCATTCAGGGGTTGCAACTGCCACACTCCCTTCTGTAGCTATTTCTTTTCCCCTCTCTATCACCATCATCCTACCTTCCTAGAAACAACTATCATACCACCACTAGTGCCACTATGACCACCACAACCACACACCACCACCACGAGCACCACCACACACCCTACCACTACACTACAAACCACCACCATCACAAGCACCTCCACCACCACAACACCACCAACACCACAAATCACCAACACCACAAACCACCAACACCACAAACCACCAACACCACAAACCACCAACACCACAAACCACCAACACCACAAACCACCAACACCACAAACCACCAACACCACAAACCACCAACACCACAAACCACCAACACCACAAACCACCATCACCACACACCACCATCACCACACACCACCATCACCACACACCACCATCACCACCACACACAACCCGTACACCATCACCAACACACAACACCACTAACACTACTACACCACCACCACCGCCACCACCACACCACCACCGCCACCACCATATAAAGGCAAGCCCTTTATAACCACACCACCCCACACCACCACCGCCACCACCACACCACCAACCACACCACCACACACCACCAGCAAACACCACCACCACCACTACGCACCACCACACCACCAACCACACCACCACACACCACCAGCAAACACCACCACCACCACACACCAACACCACCACACACCAACACCACCACCACCACACACCGCCACCACCACCACACATCACAACCACACATCACCACCACCACACATCACCACACCCACCACCACCACCACACATCACCACACCCACCACCACCACACACCACCACACATCACCACACCCACCACCACATCCACCACCACACATCACCACACCCACCACCACATCCACCACCACACATCACCACACCCACCACCACCACCACCACACACCACCACTACCACCACACCCACCACCACTACCACCACACCCACCACCACTACCACCACACCCACCACCACCACCACCACACACCACCACTACCACCACACCCACACACCACCACCACGCCCACACACCACCACCACCAGCACACACCACAACCATACACCACCACCACACACCACTAACGCACACCACTACCGCACACCACCGCACACCACCACCACCACCACCACACACCACCACACACACACCACCACCACACACCACCACCACCACCACACACCACCACCACCACACACCACACCACCACCACACACCACACCACCACCACACACCACCACCACACACCACACCACCGCCACACACCACACCACCGCCACACACCACCACACCACCACACCACCGCCCCACACCACCACCACCACCACACACCACCACCACCACACACCACCACCACACACCACACCACCGCCACACACCACTACCACACACCACCACACCACCACCACACCACCACCACCACACCACTACCACACACCACCGTACACTGCCACACCACCACCACTACCACACACCACCGTACACTGCCACACCACCACCACTACCACACACCACCGTACACTGCCACACCACCACCACTACCACACACCACCGTACACTGCCACACCACCACCACTACCACACACCACCACCACTACCACACACCACCACCACACACACCACACACCACCACCACACACACCACACACCACCACCACACACACCACACACCACCACCACACACACCACACACCACCACCACACCACCACCACCACCACCGCTACCACACACCACCACCACACACCACCACCACCACCGCTACCACACACCACCACCACACACCACTACTACCACCACCGCTACCACACATTACCACCACTACCACCACACACCACCACTACCACCACCGCTACCACACATCACCACCACTACCACCACCGCTACCACACATCACCACCACCACCACACACCACCACCACCACACACCACCACCACCACACACCACCACCACACACCACCACCACCACCACACACCACCACCACCACACACCACCACCACTACCACACACCACCACCACTACCACACACCACCACCACCACCACTACCACACACCACCACCACCACCACACCACCACAGCACCACCACCACAGCACCACCACCACAGCACCACAACCACCACTACCACACACCACCACCACCACCACACACCACCACCACCACACCACCACACACCACCACCACCACCACACCATCACACACCACCACCACCACCACACCATCACACACAACCACCATACCACCACCACCACACCACCATCACACACCACCACCACCACACCACCATCACACACAACCACCATACCACCACCACCACACCACCATCACACACCACCACCACCACACCACCACCATCACACACAACCACCATACCACCACCACCACACCACCGTCACACACCACCACCACCACACCACCACCATCACACACCACCACCACCACACCACCACCATCACACACAACCACCATACCACCACCACCACACCATCACACACCACCACCACCACACCACCACCATCACACACCACCACCACCACACCACCACCATCACACACAACCACCACCACCACCACCACCACCAGTCTTCTCCGTCACTGTTGTTTCAACTCGGGAAAGAAAAAGTTTTCCCAGAGTTTTTTCTTTTTGTCAAGCTTATAACTTAATACTTATAACTTTTAACTTATAACAATGTGAACACTACGAAACTGTTGTATGTTGAAGGTTCCCTCCATCCAATTTAAGTACACACACACACACACACACACACACACACACACACACACACACACACACACACACACACACACACACACACACACACACACACTACACAATCGTCCCCAACCACACTGCAGCAACCAGGCTCTCCCACACCCCCACACCAGCATATGCAACCACTACTTCCCATATCAGATCTCCAACCCACCCCTACACCTGCACTCCCCCCTCACCCAAACCTACATCAACACCAGCCACCATCACTCCAACACCCATAATCACTCCTGTTCCCCCCACACTATCCACCAAAACCAGCACCCACACTTGCATCAGCACCAACCCAACCTACTCATCACTAACACCTTCTCTCCCTCTCCCCCACTAACCCTCCCACACGTCCTCCCCCTCCTACATTCCCTCACCCTCTACCACACTACCCCTTGCCTTCACACACACGTATCAACAAACTCCACTGGATGGGAATGCAGCCTCTGCGAAGCTTAGCCAACAGAAATATACGAATTCTAAGCTTGGGGTGTCTGTAGGCAGGGAATGTCTAGGAAAATGATTGAACCATGCGGTTTTTAGCATCTAAAATGAATGCCATTATCTCCTGACCAGAGAATTGTGTCGTTCTACCTTCCATAAAACCTTTCTCTCTGAAATGTTATACTTGGGTCCATGAGAATCAGTGCTACAACACAAAGCCGCTTCCCATGTGAAAGTGATCAGGAGGCACTAACTCTACAAATTATGGAGAAACCAACCATAATAGTTACAGCCATTCAAGGTCAAAATATTCCACCTCGGAGCCTCGTTGGACCGGAAGCATAATCAGTGACCTTCACTCACGAACCAGATTAATGACAACAAATCCCTCGACAAGCAATACAACTTGATTCGTTTTTGTAAATATACAGAGCCTTAACCATCTGCCAATAACAAAATGTCGTTTACTCCTCAAGTGTCAATTGCAGTAGTGTTTTCAGGTGTTACAGAAACCTACACTAAAGACCATATTTATAATAAAATATAAATACCTAGATACAACTTAAATGCAACCCAAAGAAAAGGCAATTAGGGGGGGGGGTCATTGGCCTGTATGCCAGAGTATCTCATTTGCAGTTATTTAATTAAGACCACTAATGATCTAGATGAAATTTTGTCAGTAAAAATTGAAAACCAAAACCTAGTCATTGTGGTTATATATAAACCGCCAGATACAACTTCCCAGCAGCTCAAAAAAACAGGTATCAGAAATCAAGTCCTTTCAACCCAAGCCTTAAATATCTTGTTGATTGGTGGTTTCAGTCTTACATTTAACATGGAGGAATGTAGTAGATAATGTAACAGAAAAATCCCTGGAGGCAGCACAGACAAACACTGTTACCCATATGAACTACTGAAATTACTAAATTCGTCTTAAAAGCTAGCAAATAGTGGAGTCAACCAAGATTAGAAAATGCCCTTGACCTTATATTCGTGAATAATGAGGATCTAGTACTAAATTTAGTCGATGACGGTAAATTTACTTAACTGAATTGGAGACTGTATGCGCCCGTGTCTTAATCAACAAGACGCAGTCATGGAACTATTTCCACCAAATTCAACTTTAACAGCAAGAACATTATCTAGAATCAAATAAATCATGCTGGCAAGTTATTTCGAATAACATGGATCAGAGTCAGTATTTAGAAAGGATTAACTTTGTGGCACATACCAGTAAGGAACATACACGGAACATACCACTAAGAAAAAATAAAAGATACAAGTAAGACAGTCTCTAAAAGTGATGGTGATTGAGATTCTCAAGATTACTAGATGATCTGAAGTGAAGGAGAACTGGCTAAAGAAACAGAAGATACTAAACGCAGATGACTCGTACAGAGTTCAGGAGAGACAGAGGGAGCTAAAAGCAATTAATGAAATTAAAGAAAACCAAGAGTGCTTATTTCCAAAATCCAGTATCGGGGCCTTGTGTTACGCTCCAGGGTCTATATGAGGCCTTTATCATATACTCTCTGATTTGAGCATAACTATAGGCAGAGAGTTAGGGATAATAATAGTCTACAATAAAGATTCTTTTAATTAAGCAGTTAGTTATATCATAAAACGTAAGGCAAGTAAAATTATACCGTTATACAGTATCTTTGTCAAGAACGCTTACTGCACGTTCTACATTACCAAGTTCCTAGATAATGCCTTGAAGTACATGGTTATAGAGAGGCCTTAATTAAATCGGAGTTATGTAGATACTCCTTCAGAGTAGAATATCTAGTCTTCATACTAGAAAGTCCCTATTATAAAGATTTATGTGGAACTTCCAGAATATATTGGCTGGATTAATGTAGGACTTTCCGATAAGCCTTTTCTTATTTCTGGTGTAGATCTATTAATCGGGAATGAGATTGATCAATTAGAGATACCCAAAGAACCCCTAGTGTTGGACAGTACGTGCAATATAATTTATACTTTGGAAGTATCCGAGACTAGATTTGATTTATTTCCCCGTAATGTGATCACGAGGGCTATGGTTAAAGATCCCAAAAATATTGTAGATCCAGCCGGAGATTTAGGTATGAACTTCCTGTTTAGTGAAGTAGTTCAAGCAGGAACCACAGATGTGAATAATAATGTTCTACCGATCCGTACGGACCTAGTTAGAAAATGTAGCAAGGAGGAATTTATTCAAGCTCCAAAAGACAATATAGATCTAATAAGCAGTGATAAAGGTGAGCATTTCTTTTATGATGAAGGTAAACTGACAGCAGCAAAATGAGTGAAATGCTGAAGTCGTAGTATGAACGTATTCAAGTGAGACGAACGAATTCTTCACCATCGAGATTAAAAGCCTAGTAACTTCAAAATTTCTCATGTAACCCTAACCCCCACCTGATTTTGAGAAGCCATTGACGTGTCCCTGCACTCTGCCATAGGACCAAACTCCATGTTCATCAAGAACTGCATAAAACCCCTTTCACGTGCCTTAAATATTCTATAAGAATGTGTGTAGACACGGGAGTCATTCCACCGTCATTAAATAAACAAATACGGTATAGCCCCGCCCCACAAGATGGCAGCAAAGCAGTAGCAAAGAACTGTTGACCGTTAGCACTAACATCTAACATTATAGAAATCTTTGAAAAGAGCTTTAAAAAGCACGATCGCAAAACACTTTAATTCACAAGAGTTGCGCAACGCAGAGTAGCATGCGTTTAGAGCAGGTCACTCCTGCCTCTCACAACTACTGGACCACTATATGGTTTTGGATGTACTGGAGGACAAACAAAAGACTAATGTAGTATACTCAGTTTGCAAAAACCTTCGACAAGTGCGAAAATGGTGTAATAGTGCACAAAATACGAGCAAAAGGATTAATTTGAAAAGTTGGAAGTACGATGTTGAACTTACTAATAAACGGAACGTCTAAAGTAATGATAAACAGTAAAGTTAGAGGTTGCCTAAGTGAGAAGTTCTGTTTTCCAAGAAATAATATTCACCCCCATCTTTTTCCTCATCTTCATCTCTGACATAGTGGGACATAAATCATTGCACCATATCATCTGCAAGCTGTTACAAAGACTTCCAGTGAGCCACAGAAAACAATGTGACATTCTCTGAAAACAAATTTAGTGAATAAAACTGAGTAAATAAATGCTAGAACAGTATAAAACTAACTGCAACCACTCAATAGAGCGGAAAAACAAGCGTGAAAGATTTAGGTGATAGTGTCAGAAGATCTCGCTCTCAAGGATCACAACAGTAGCATGATCACAACAGTATCATGCTCACAACAGTAGCATGATCACAACAGTATCATCACAACAGTAGCATGATCACAACAGTATCATGATCACAAGAGTATCATGATCACAAGAGTATCATGATCACAACAGTATCATGATAACAGTATCATGATCACAACAGTGTCATGATCACAACAGTATCATGATCACAACAGTATCATGATCACAACAGTATCATGATCACAACAGTATCATGATCACAACAGTATCATGATCACAACAGTATCATGATCACAACAGTATCATGATCACAACAGTATCATGATCACAACAGTATCATGATCACAACAGTATCATGATCACAACAGTATCATGAGCACAACAGTATCATGATCACAGTATCATGGGCACAACAGTATCATGGGCACAACAGTAGCATGAGCACAACAGTAGCATGAGCACAACAGTATCATGATCACAACAGTATCATGATCACAACAGTATCATGATCACAACAGTATCATGATCACAACAGTATCATGATCACAACAGTATCATGATCACAACAGTATCATGATCACAACAGTATCATGATCACAACAGTATCATGATCACAACAGTATCATGATCACAACAGTATCATGATCACAACAGTATCATGATCACAACAGTATCATGATCACAGCAGTATATCATGATCACAACAGTATCATGATCACAGTATCATGGGCACAACAGTATCATGATCACAACAGTATCATGATCACAACAGGATCACAACAGTATCATGATCACAACAGTATCATGATCACAACAGTATCATGATCACAGTATCATGATCACAGTATCATGATCACAACAGTATCATGATCACAGTATCATGATCACAACAGTATCATGATCACAACAGTATCATGATCACAACAGTATCATGATCACAACAGTATCATGATCACAACAGTATCATGATCACAACAGTATCATGATCACAACAGTATCATGATCACAACAGTATCATGATCACAACAGTATCATGATCACAACAGTATCATGATCACAACAGTATCATGATCACAGTATCATGATCACAACAGTATCATGATCACAGCAGTATCATGATCACAGCAGTATCATGATCACAACAGTATCATGATCACAACAGTATCATGATCACAACAGTATCATGATCACAGTATCATGATCACAGTATCATGATCACAGCAGTATCATGATCACAACAGTATCATGATCACAACAGTATCATGATCACAACAGTATCATGATCACAACAGTATCATGATCACAACAGTATCATGATCACAACAGTATCATGATCACAACAGTATCATGATCACAACAGTATCATGAGCACAACAGTATCATGATCACAGCAGTATCATGATCACAGCAGTATCATGAGCACAACAGTATCATGATCACAACAGTATCATGATCACAACAGTAGCATGAGCACAACAGTAGCATGATCACAACAGTATCATGATCACAACAGTATCATGAGCACAACAGTAGCATGATCACAACAGTAGCATGATCACAACAGTATCATGATCACAACAGTATCATGATCACAACAGTATCATGATCACAACAGTATCATGATCACAACAGTATCATGATCACAACAGTAGCATGAGCACAACAGTAGCATGAGCACAACAGTAGAATGAGCACAACAGTTGCAGTATCTCAGCAACAGAATTATCACAACCGTGAGAAAAAAAAAGATAAGATGGATTATGAGAACCTTTAAAACAGTTGCCTAACCAAGCACCTAAACTGCTCTACAATCCCACCATCCTCCAACAATCATCTGATCAACCTCCCAAACCCCCATCCCCCTCCCATAATCATTCTACTCCTAACTCACTTCCACTCCTTCCCCTCCTAGAGATAAAGCCTCATCTCCCGTCCTACAAACCCCCTTGCCGATGATAATCCCCCCCCCCTCACCCACCCCTTCCCGCACTTCCCCCGTCCACTCCTTCACCCCCCCCGACCAACATCCACCCTCCCTTGAACAACAATCATCATTTCCCTTTCAGTATCCACTCTTCCACATCCAACACTCACCCTACACTTCCTCTAACCAACAATCACCCTCCCTCTAACAAGGACCCATCATCTCACATTCACCCTTCCCTTGCCCAACACTCAGCTCCCCTCTCACCACAACCCAACAGTTCCCCCCCTCACTACAATTCAACAGTTCCCCCCTCACCACAAACCAACAGTTTCCCCCCTCACCACAATTCAACAGTTCCGCCCCCCCCCCCACCGCAACCTAGCAGTTCCCTCATCACAAATCAACAGTTTCCCCCTCACCACAACCCAACAGTTCTCCATCACCACAACCTAACGGTTCCCTCCTCAATACCACCCATCAGCTCCCCACTCTCCACAACCCATCAGCTCCCTACTCGTCACAACCCAACAGCTCCCCATTCACCACAACCCAACAGCTCCCCATTCACCACAACCCATCAGCTCCCCATTCACCACAACCCATCAGCTCCCCATTCACCACAACCCAACTTCTCCCCACTCTCCACAACCCATCATCTCCCCACTCTCCACAATCCATCAGCTCCCCATTCACCACAACCCATCAGCTCCCCATTCACCACAACCCATCAGCTCCCCATTCACCACAACCCAACTTCTCCCCACTCTCCACAACCCATCATCTCCCCACTCTCCACAATCCATCAGCTCCCCATTCACCACAACCCATCAGCTCCCCATTCACCACAACCCATCATCTCCCCACTCTCCACAATCCATCAGCTCCCCATTCACCACAACCCATCAGCTCCCCACTCTCCACAACCCACCAGCTCCCCATTCACCACAACCCAACTTCTCCCCACTCTCCACAACCCATCATCTCCCCACTCTCCACAACCCATCATCTCCCCACTCTCCACAACCCATCATCTCCCCACTCTCCACAACCCATCATCTCCCCACTCTCCACAACCCATCAGCTCCCCACTCTCCACAACCCATCAACTCCCCATTCACCACAACCCAACGGCTCCCCACTCTCCACAACCCATCAGCTCCCCACTCTCCACAACCCATCAGCTCCCCACTCTCCACAACCCATCAGCTCCCCACTCTCCACAACCCATCAGCTCCCCACTCTCCACAACCCATCAGCTCCCCACTCTCCACAACCCATCAGCTTCCCACTCTCCACAACCCATCAGCTCCCCACTCTCCACAACCCATCAGCTCTCCACCCACCGTTCTGATTGAGACACTTATGCAGAATATGGGAATCTTTATTTAGGAAACGTTTCGCCACACAGTGGCTTCACCAGTCCAATACAAAGCAGAAAGGTGTAAGGAGAGGAGTAGTTTGAGGTAATCAGTCCCTCAGTCTGGAGTCGATGTGTTCAGTCCATCAGTCATGTAGAAAGTACAGCACAGGGCCGCAGACGTGGCTTATATACTGTAGTAAGGTGAGGCGAAGATTCCCATATGTTGCATAAGTGTCTCAATCTTCAACTTGTCGGTTTCCAAACCATTCATCACAACTGTCAGACACTGCATCATCATGGGATCTTGACACAAAGAATTCTTCAAACTTGTCCAACCTATGGACGAAGACCTACTTCGACTAGTGGACGGTATCACTATGACCCCCGCCTCCTCCTGCTTCGCCTCACCTGACTACAATATATAAGCCACGTCTACAGCCCTATGCTGTACATTCTACAAGATTGATGGACTGAACACATCGACTCCAGGCTGAGGGACTGATTACTTCAAACTCCTCTCCTTACACCTTTCTGCTTTGTATTGGACTGATGAAGCCACTGTGTGGCGAAACGTTTCCTAAATAAAGATTCCCATATGTTTAATAAGTGTCTCAGTCTTCAACTTGTCGGTTTTCAAACCATTCATCACACTCACCGTTCTGTTGCCAATGTTCTTAACTCTGCAGTTAAGTATAGCGGTCTTGCCCATGAGAGCTGTGACGTTGGCAGACTCTTCTGTGTCGAAGAATGGAATGTCTGTGTCGTACATCTGACTCTCTGTGAGCAGCAGGTCGTCTGTTGTACCCTCACCCACCTCCTGCTGCACCAGCTCTGTGAGGAAGAGTGGATGAATGAGTAACTGGTCCTCTGTGGTCTCCCTGGCCCACCACCAGCTTTTGTAGTGGTAATAGTTATAATATTGGCGATAGTTATAATAATGATTGTGATATTCGTGGTGATAGTAGGGATAATGACGGTGGTGGTGGTGATGGCTGTGGTGGTGTGATGGTGGTGCAAATGACACTGGTAGTTGTTCATAGGAAAGCAGTGATGGTGATAGTTATGGTGGTGGTAACTTTGACGATTTTTGTTGTTTTAGTTGTGTTAATAATGATTGAGTGGAGGGGTTTGTCTTGGTGGTGGGATCCCAACCATCACCACCACCTCTACTAACACCACTACCATCACCATTACCACCACCACTACCACCACCACTACCACCACCACTACCACCAATACCACAACCACCATGATATTCTTTGACACACACACACACACACACACACACACACACACACACACACACACACACACACACACACACACACACACACACACACACACACACACACACACACACACACACACACACACACACACACACACACACACACACACACACACACACACACACACACACACACACACACAATCTTCAACACGTCTATCGAAACAGGGCTACTACCTAAGGTATGAAAGACAGCAAATTTAGTCCCAATTTTTAAAAAACGTTGACAGACATGCAGCATTAAACTACAGACCAGTGTCACTGACATGTATAGTATGCAGAGTCATGAAGATTATCAGAAGAGTGGTGGACCACCTAGAAAGAAATGGGCTTATAAACGACAACCAGCACGGATTCGGAAACGGGAAAGCCTGTGTCACAAACCTACTAGAGTTCTATGAATGTAAGAAGGCTTTTGACACCGTTTCACACAAGAGATTAGTGTAAAAGCTGGAGGACCAGGCTGGTATAACATGGAAGGAACTGCAATGGATCAGAGAATACTTGACGGGAAGGCAGCAGCGAGTCATGGTACGTGATGAGGTGTCAGACTGGGCTCCTGTGACGAGCGGGGTGCCGCAGGGGTCAGTCCTAGGAGCGGTGCTCTTTTTGGTATATGTGAATGACATGGCAGAAGGAGTTGACTCAGAAGTGTCCCTGTTTGCAGATGATGTGAAGTTAATGAGGAGAATTCGGTCAGAGGAGGATAAAGCAGGGTTACATAGGAATCTGGACAGGCTGCAGGCCTGGTCCAGCAACTGACTTCTGGAGTTCAACCCCAACAAGTGCAAAGTCAAGGAAAAGGATCTTGGAGTGTGTATAATACCGAGCACATCTCCTGAGGCGCACATCAACCAAATAACTGCTGCAGCATATGGGCGCCTAGCGAACCTAAGAATAGCATTCAGATACCTCAGTAAGGAATCCTTCCGCAGCACCAGTTTGGAATCCACACCTAGCCAAGCACGTCAGGAAAGTAGAGAAAGTACAAAGGTTTGCAAGAGACTAGTCCCGGAGCTAAGGGACAGGGCGGATATGATAACGACGTATAAAATACTGAGAGGAATCGATAGGGTGAACACAGATGTTAGTAAGTATTTCATCCTTCACATAGTCATCACTAAGTGGAATAGTCTGGAAAGTGAGGTAGTGAAGTTAGGTACCATACATAGCTTTAAGAATAGGTATGACAAAGCTCATGAAGCAGGGAGAGAGTGACCAAGTAGCGACCAGTGAAGAAGCGGGGTGAGGAGCTATGAATCGACCCCAGCAACCACAATTAGGTGAGTACAATTAGGTGAGTACACTGTAGTAGCGAGTAGCGAAGAAGAGGTGCCAGGAGCGGTGACTTGACCCCTACAACCGAAAAATACGTGAGTAAACACACACACACACACATACATCACATCACATCACATCACATCACATCACCAGACGTAAGGCACCAGCACACATTTTGTGTCTCGTGTCAACATTACTCTCCCCTCAAAAACATATACTTCAATTTTCAATACTGTAACACATACCTGAACAAACGACGTGCTATAATATATATATGCATAATAACCGTATACAAAAAAACCTCTCTGCCAGAATTGCAGGCTTGGCAAAAACTTTGTAAATATATATAATACAAATATTGTTAAAATCATGGGAGGAAGTAGATGGTGACTAACAACTATAAGAGTGCTGCTGCTATAGCTGCTGCCACTGCTGCTGTTGCTGTTACAGCTGCTGTTGCTGCTAGAGCTGCTGCTTCGGTTTCTGTTACAGCTGTTGTTGCTGTTACAGCTTCTGTTGCTGCTACACCTGCTGCTTCTGTTTGTTATAGCTGCTGTTGATGCTACAGCTGCTGCTACTGCAGCTAGTGTTTCTGCTGCTCCAACAGGTGATCCTGTTGTTGGCAACAAAAGCAATTAACTTACATTCAGTATTCATGAAAGCAAAAACAAAATATCACCGGGATAAGAGAAAGTACAATAAATTTATTTATATCTCCGTATCAGAAATTACAGAAAATAAGGCATCACATAAATTCTTCAGGTCTTCGTAAGGGCGTCTCGGTGGTACATAAATTCCTCTTAAACTTTTATGGTATACTTTATATTATACCAATGTTAATGAATTACACAAGCCTAATACTTAACTAATATTACTCCTGTAATCTTGAATCCGATCTTAACAAGTTGGATTAAGTTCACACGTAACTAATAATAAAACAATTTCCTTCATTGGACTCGATGAAGCTGTGTCCTTATTTTAAGTACATAGTATAAGTTGCAAAACACCCGTGTGAGTACAAGTGCACTCTGGACACACTAGTGCTCGAGCATAGGCACTTTGACTCCCTCTGGTTTGAGAAAGTTTAAGACCACAAGTAACATAGACAGTCAGCCTTCAAAATGACACAGAATACGGCAGTCCACAAGCACACTTTAGACTGTGAAATAATGGAAAAAATCCCTTACAACAGAAGTGCTCGTACCTGACCGAGTCCTTTATATTATTCGCAAAATCTTCACAAGAGTTTTGAGGTTATGAGTCGTGAATAATTATTCACCATGGGGAAGTAGAAAAGAATTCTTCCTCCGTAAGCCAGGCGTGTCGTAAGAGGCGATTAAAATGCCGGGAGCAAGGGGCTAGTAACCCCTTCTAATGGATAAATTACTAAATTTAAAAAGAAAAACTTTTCTTTTTCTTTTTAGGTCACCCCTCCTTGGTGGGATATGGCCGGTGTGCTGAATAATAATAATAATAATAATAATAATAATAATAAATAAAAGCTAGTTGAAATGTTGGAATGCGTATATATCTGGAGAGTATATCTGGAGAGAGTTCCGGGGGTCAACGCCCCCGCGGCCCGGTCTGTGACCAGGCCTCCTTAGGTCAGTGTCCCAGGATGCGACCCACACCAGTCGACTAACACCCAGGTACCCATTTTACTGATGGGGAACATAGACAACAGGTGGAAAGAAACACGTCCAATGTTTCTACTCTGGGTGGGAATCGAACCCAGGCCCTCACCGTGTGAAGCGAGAGCGTTAACCACCAGGCCACCAGGTTTTGCTTAACTTTTGTTTTTTAGATATAAAAGTTGACTTTTATGACACTGAGCTTAACTCCTTGATTTATCATTAATGAATGCACATACTTAACATGTTCATTGGATAAGCCTTCTATAGATATTAAAAAATATCAGAAAAAAATTACAGAATGGGTGGGGCTTCAACCCATGGCAAGCGAATCCTAAAACTAAGGGTTTTATAGTTCCGTGTTTTTTTTCAGTCTTATTACGATTTCGTGAGTCGTGATGGCGGCTTTCAAAAAATCAGACAAAAAGGAGATTAATGTAAAATTCTTAGGGATTTTATCTCGCACTAAATTACACCTGCGTAATGAAGTTGATAAAGTAGTCAGAGAAACTACCCTGAATAAATAGGTAGAATATAGTTTAGTTATACCTGTGTCAAGCATGAGGAATACTGGTAGAAGTAAACAGTATATTTGCATGCCATAGAATTTCAGTTAGAAGCCTCAGTTGATCTATAACTCTAACACGATAAGCATATTTACGTAAAGGAACAACTAGCCAGGCTTAGTCTTGGATAAAATTACTTCTGACACTTTTGCATATACCTGCCTACCTACCTGGAGAGAGTTTAGGAGGTCAACGCCCTCTCAACCCGGTCCATGACCAGGCGTCACGGTGGACAAGGTCTTGATCAACCACAGCCCGCCTGGTCAGGCGCTGACTTTACCAACTCACGCACAGATGATCAAATATTCGGTAAGCCTTATGATTACATTCTTGAACACAGTGTGCTCGATTATCAACTTATTGAAGAATAAGTTGATATCTCAAGGTATTTTATTAATGAAAATTAGTTACCAGAATATTAAGAAAATGTTTTAAGTTTGCTTTGAAGAGACAGGACAAACTGAAGATATGAATCCTGATGCACTCATGTTAGCCGTTTCGGGGCCTAGCAACTTGGCCCCAAAAGGGTTGTAGTTGCTAGGCTTTTATGTATCCATGGGTTCTTGCTAATACGGTCCAGAGAAAATATATGGGGAGCACAATGAACCAGCAACTTGTGGCAAAAGCTATTTTTTGTGTTTATACACTATGAGATGATCTTGTACTAATAGGATATACATATTTAAAAACGTTTGACACCCTCAAAACCGCTGTCAGTCTCCAGAGACTGAGATACCAGAAGCTGCTGCTGATAACACTCAGGCATTACAAGATTAGTTTTAAAAATCTATTCCAGAAGACACACACACACACATCAGGAGGAAAACAGCAGTCAAGGACCAGGTAATCAGGCTAAGGAAGGAAGGAGGAGAGACAACAAGAAATAACCGTGAAGTATGTGAGGAACGCAACAAGAGATTCAAAGAAGTGTTCACAGAGGAGACAGAAGGGGCTCTAGAAAGACGGAGAGGTGGGGTACACCACCAAGTGCTGGACACAGTACACACAACCGAGGAAGAAGTGAAGAGGCTTCTGAGTGAGCTAGATACCTCAAAGGCAATGGGTCCGGATAACATCTCTCCATTTGTCCTGAGAGAGGGAGCAGAGGCGGTATGTGTGCCCCCTAACAACAATATTCAATACATCTATCGAAACAGGGAGAATGCCTAAGGCATGGAAGACAGCAAATGTAGTCCCAATCTTTAAAAAAAAGGAGACAGACATGAAGCACTAAACTACAGACCAGTGTGACTGACATGTATAGTATGCAGAGTCATGGAGAAGATTATCAGGAGAAGAGTGGTGGAACACCTAGAAAGGAATGATCTCATCAACAGCAGCCAACATGGTTTCAGAGACAGGAAATCCTGCTTCACAAACCTACTGGAGTTCTATGACATGGTGACAGCAGTAAGACAAGAGAGAGAGGGGTGGGTGGATTGCATATTCTTGGACTGCAAGAAGGCGTTTGACACAGTTCCACACAAGAGATGAGTGCAAAAACTGGAGGACCAAGCAGTGATAACAGGGAAGGCACTACAATTGATCATGGAATACTTGTCAGGAAGACAGCAGCGAGTCATGGTACGTGGCGAGGTGTCAGAGTGGGCACCTGTGACCAGCGGGGTCCCACAGGGGTCAGTCCTAGGACCAGTGCTGTTTCTGGTATTTGTGAACGACATGACAGAAGGAATAAACTCTGAGGTGTCCCTGTTTGCAGATGACGTGAAGTTGATGAGAAGAATTCATTCGATCGAAGACCAGACAGAACTACAAAGGGATCTGGTCAGGCTGCAGACGTTGTCCAGCAACTAGTTCCTGGAGTTCAACCCCACCAAGTGCAAAGTCATGAAGATTGGGGAAGAGCAAAGAAGACCGCAGACGGAGTACAGTCTAGGGGGCCAGAGTCTACAAACCCCACTCAAGGAAAAAGATCTTGGGGTGAGTATAACACCAGGCACATCTCCTGAAGGGCACATCAACCAAATAACTGTTGCAGCATATGGGCGCCTAGCAAACCTCAGAACAGCATTCCGACATCTTAATAAGGAGTCATTCAGGACCCTGTACACCGTGTATGTTAGGCCCATATTGGAGTATGCAGCACCAGTTTGGAACCCACACCTAGCCAAGCACGTAAAGAAACTAGAGAAAGTCCAAAGGTTTGCAACAAGACTAGTCCCAGAGCTAAGGCGTATGTCCTACGAGGAGAGGTTAAGGGAAATCAACCTGACGACACTGGAGGACAGGAGAGGTAGGGGGGACATGATAACGACATACAAAATACTGAGAGGAATTGACAAGGTGGACAGAGACAGGATGTTCCAGAGATGGGACACAGCAACAAGGGGTCACGGTTGGAAGTTGAAGACACAGATGAACCACAAGGATGTTAGGAAGTATTTCTTCAGCCACAGAGTAGTCAGGAAGTGGAATAATTTGGGAAGCGATGTAATGGAGGCAGGATCCATACATAGCTTTAAGCAGAGGTATGATAAAGCTCACGGTTCAGGTAGAGTGACCTAGTAGCGACCAGTGAAGAGGCGGGGCCAGGAGCTTGGGCTCGACCCCTGCAACCTCAACTAGGTGAGTACACACACACACACACACACACACGTACCAACTTGCTAATTTTATTAAACAAACTGTGACACTGATTTCCTTTCAGTAACTGGGGAATGCCACTTCTGATCAGCTTCAAACCTTTGACGCTGACACATTTTTTGAAGGTGCAAATTGACTAATATACTTTGGTAGTTCAAACAACACTTTAAATTCTGCGCAATAACTAAAGAATGACTATTCTGAATGGCATCAAACTTTTAATGCTAGTTCATCTTTAATAAGAGAATTGTCTAGTTTTTGCTAGGCATTGTAGTCTCTAGTTTCCTAATTTAAATAATACAATTTATGGAGAACCAGCTCTTGTGAACCACTGAGAAACTGAGCCATTACGCTTAGAAATTTAAGAGAACCTAAACTTTTCAAAGTTATCCAGTGTCAGTTTTTTTCACAGTTCTCTCTAATTATTTAATAGTTATTAATAACTTATCAATAACCTGTAACAAAAGTCAGATATTTAGTTGTTTTTAAAACAGTCCTTTACCGTGTAGTGGTCAATTAATAACAGAACTGGTCTTGTGCTGATAAGTTTGTCACTCTACATCTGAGATATACCTGTAACCGGTTTCGTGAGTCTTGCTATTCCTACGGCCCGGTCTGGACCAGGTTTTTCTCTTGCTCGTTTGGTCAGTCAGGCTGTTGCTTTTGGCGGCGGCTCATATATCCAACATAGCCTGGTTGATCTGGTACTTAGCGGAGGTAGTGATGGAATGTCGTCGTGGAGGCTTGCATTCTTGTTCCAGTAATATATCACATAGATGGTAGTTGCATAAATTCTCGTGGGTCAGGGATGTTGATAATGCTCTCTTATTATGTACATAGGTTACCTGCTTTTTCCTAGGTTTATTTTACACTTTCTCCCACTTACTTTTCAGTATATCGTTACTGTAGTGTGTAGGCTTGGGACTAGACCCCCAGTTATATTCCACATATATGCTATTGTGTATCTCCTCCCCTCCAGAGTGTGTTGATAACGATACACATATATTTGGAGGACAACTGCTGATCCGTGGGTTTAGCGATAAGACTTGACCGCCCACCTGGAGGATAACAGGTTAGAGATAACACTTGGCCACACAGGTTATCTGTGGGTGAGGGAAGACATGAACCCACTATAGTGTTTTATGGCTTGCAAACATGCAGGTTCATGTAACTCTGCCTTGTTTACCTTGTACTCGCCAAATTGTGTTTGAAGGGGTCGATTCATAGCTCCTGGCTTCGAAGCTCAGCTGCAGTCCATGAATTATACCGGTTCTTTTTGCCCTACAGGGCCGAATCGTACCTTTTTTTTCAAACTCTATCTGGTTGGTTCCCATATCACCTCTTCATTTACTACTTACTACGCTGAGATTGAAGAATCTTTAATAACGTCTTATGACGCAGTTGAAGTTTTAACTGACAGAAATGTTCTCTGTCTCCCTTTCCTCGCACCTCAGTCTGCTTGTCCTTGTCGACTCTATTATCTGAGTATATTTTGTAATATGATCATGTCTTTGAACCATCCCTAGTCCTCTTTTTCTGTGCTGCTGTTATGAATCCCTAATTCCTTTCGCTGCCCATCGCCCTCACTTGTGGTTCTCTTCTGGTTTTATTAGTTGTATCTTCTCTGTATGAGGTGCGACCTGGTCATACACTACATGGGGCGCGTATAACGTCCAAAATTAAGCTTCAAGGTTCCTGAAGGCGCTGCAGGGATTGATACTGTAATGTGTCCTCACCAATTTCAAAGACCATTGTTGATGATGACAAAGAAATACGAAGCAACAGAAGTATTTTTTTTATAACAACATCCCGTTTGAGGCTTTTTTTTTGGTTAAGCAAAACGTTGTTATTAAGAACACTGTTTCCTTTGGTCATCCTCTACCTCACAAAGTTATGGATCTGAAAGTTGAAACAGAGCTCAGGGACGCGCTTAGCTATTTGCTGCTGCTGGTTTCAGTGATAGATGGTCTCTTGACTAATCATACCTTGCCTTACAACCGCGTATAGGTTTTGCCTTCACTGCTTTGTAAGGTCTAAAATGTATTTCCAGACATCCCTGTGTCGTATATATTTCCTTAACTTCCATATATGCATCTGTGACCCGGATTTTTGCTTTACAGTCTCTCCCCTTCCTCTTAAGTTCTCTAAGTGCTTTGTAAATCACGATAATATCTTTCTCAGTTATTCTTTCCTCTGAAGTCAAGCTATTTTTCTCTCTCCTAATACGTTAGTCCTCTTACGTAGGTGGAGAAGTTTTGCTGCAAATATCTTAGTTTTCTTGCACGCTGTGGAATGTTTGATAAGATTTGGGCTTCATGCCACTTTGTGCGTTGCATTTCGAATAATCTGTTTGTCTGCTTCTTCGTGATTTTGCATCCAGTGACCCTTTTCTTTACCAAGGTTGTTATGTTTTACTCTTCAAGCCTCACATCATAGTTCTACCCTGTTAGTTCTGGAGTCATCCTGGATGCAAACCTTTGTACCTCCTCCAGAATTCGAAATTACTTTCTTAGGTTTAGACTCCTTGCTAGAGCTGCTGCTTCTTCTAAGATAAGAGTAACGTCCATTGTATGCGATGTCTTGAAGGGTTCTTTATTCAGGGATCTGAGAACAATTCTAAGATTTGCCAGTTTTATTTACGCTGATGAAACAATAGAAATTTTATGTACTACAGGTCGTTCTTTATACTTTCTGTAGCTTTTCATATGTCACTTTATGTACTTTCTCTAATCTCCCTTCACTCTTTCTCATTTGCATAACTCTGCACTTACCTAGATTAAATTTTAGTTGTCGCATTAGACCACTCCTGCAGCCCATCAGTACCTTCTTGCATCCTGTCTGTTTCCTCTAATATTCCTAAACTACTCGGTACTTTCACTGTGCATCACCTGCTCAGTGGAAGGCCTCTGTCTGATGACCAAAAGCTTCATGGCAGGTCATCATGTGACTAAGATCTACGTCAGGAAATACTTGTCCGGTTTCCTGATTAAACCTTGCCTAACCTAGCCTCACCAGTCTCCTGATCGTCTTTTCTGACTGACACTTTAGAGTATATTTCTTGCTTATATACGTAGAGGAATCACATTTCCGGTTTTCCAACAATCCTGTATTTGTCTTGTGTACAGTGACTCGTTATAATCACTCATTTTTTTTTTTTTTTTTTGAAGATTTCATTATTATCAAGTCTTATAAATTTTGATGTATCGTGTTCTCTCAACATCTTCCTTGCTTCCTCCTCTGACTTTTAAACGCTATCCAGTCTCCCCTGATTTGATCTAAGCCTTGGAGTTGTTAGTACTGTTCTTTTGTCCTCAGTGAATACTTAACAGAATTTTCTTCTCAGTTCCTTTCATTCCTCTCTCTCATCTTTCATGAGTTTCTCCATCTATCTTCTGTCTTTTCTCTTGACCTTTAATTTATTGTCTTCCTTCTTATATAGTTGCAAACCAGTTTCGGTTCTAGCGCATTTCGAACCCTTTTGTCGTTCCCTTGCCTTTTTCATGGTCTTTAAGCCTTGCTTTGCCCCTTTATAAATTCTGTTAAACCTTTGCTCTGTACGATTTTCCCACTTCTATGTCTCCTAGTTGGTATGAATCTTACTGTGGCGTCCTGGCATTCTATCCCATTGCAGTCTATTTAGGAAGCCTCTCATTCCTGCAGTTTCCTCTCTTGTAATCTGGTTTTTCTTTGCTTTATATTTTCTACCTGATATTCGAAACGTAACACAGGTGAGCTACTGTAATCAGTTTCTTCTGATTCACTTATGATAAAGACGACGTTCAACTATGCTACTTCCTGGAAAAGTAGAGACAAATACAATAAAAAGTGATTATTGACAACGTTTCGCCCACACAGTGGGCTTCATCAAGTCACTAACAAATCTGCTTATGACTTGATAAAGCCCGCTGTGTGGGCGAAACGTTGACAATAAGGGGTCGCATTATGCTGCATTTGTGTATACCATCGTGTCGGGATTTTACATCATTTATCTCCATGTTAGTTCATCTTATGCTCGTATACTTATTTCCTTTGCAAGTTGAGTCAAGACATTCCTGTTAAATAGTAGGAGGTATATAATTCTACTACTTCTGCACTGATTCTCTAGTTCTTATAATTTCTTTTATGTAAAGAATGTCACCATATAATTTTTTTTTCAATTCTTAAAAATTATATAAATTTCAAATCCTAAATGTCAACATAAGTCTATCTATTTTCTCTCTCTTACTATATAGTAACTTTCAGAAAATATTGTATTGCTCTTTATTTCTGAAAGCTTTGTCTCTGTGAGAGCCATGATATATGTTTAGTTCTTTGTTACTCTGTCCTTTATTTCTCCAAATTTGTTCACAATTTTTTCTGAGTTTCTACACGATAGTCTAACCTTTCTGTCATTTACATTGTTTCTTTGCTTGTCTGGATCTACAAGTTTTGCCGGTGAAACCTGTAATAGCGTTGGGGAGTAGAGGATAAGGAAAGTTTATGGAGACGAAAGTTAGCTGGATTGATGGTGAGAATTACGAAAATGAGAGGGAAAAAATAAGGGAACATTAGCATCTTGAATAGAGACTTGAGGTTTTTTCGTATGTGTGCGTGTGCGTGTGTGCGCGCGTGTGCGCGCGTGTACTCACCTAGTTGAGGTTGCGGGGGTCGAGTCCGAGCTCCTGGCCCCGTGTGTGTGTGTGTGTGTGTGTGTGTGTGTGTGTGTGTGTGTGTGTGTGTGTGTGTGTGCGCGCGCGCGCTCACCCTTCTCCAATAACCATTTTCTCAAACCACTCACGCAGTTTTCGGGATGAAATTTCAGCATCTACTTGTCCTTTTCGCATTTTATTCCTATTAATTTCACATCATCTACCAACAGGGCATCTGTATTGCATTACCTTACATAATACAAAAGTTCGTGACACTCACCTCTTGTTTAATGTTTCCTTTCATAAATATTTTGACTATATCAATTATCTTCCACACGTCTTGCATATTGCCCTGCATTCATTGATTTTTTAAATTTAAATTTAAAGTTCACTGAGCGTTTCTCCATTCTCTCAGAACACATGACCAAGCATTGGTTCCATTGACCTTGAAGTACTTGTCCACTCAGTAGTATCTTCACTATATTTCTTTAGTGTGTACGTTGTACTTTTTCTCTGGCTCTCTTGTGTTTATGTTTTCACTGAATACATTTTAAACTGTTTACCTCCTTACAGACTTTGTCAGTAATTAAGAGTCCTCGTTCCTTCTTCAGTCTTGTTGCCTGCTCTTTTAGTGCCGTCTTCCTTAAGTGACTGTCTAGCAATTTCAGTATAGATTTGGCTTTCACAATGTCATTTTCAAGTCGTCATTCAGTCTCCCTTCACACGCATGCATATTTTTGTCTGCTTCTGTTGCTTAATTCTCTGTTTTCTGCTGTTCTTTGATTTTTATAAGTTTTCCATGCCCTTACACATTAATTTTTTCTCTATACATCTTTGGATAATCTATTGGCATAAATTTCTCCTCTGCCTGTTGTAACTTTCAACGTGGATATTCCATGTCATTCGTTGCATTTCTTTCCTGTTCCTTTTCCAGAGGAATTTTCTGAAATCTCATTTCTCCTTTCCCAGTGTTTTACTTTTCTACGTGTTCCACACGGTATTCAAAACTCAGTATTGGATAGTCACTAACGATTAGTCATTCGTTCTGTATTTCTTCCAATGTCAAGCGCTGTTAATGTAAATACTTGGTCCCTGAAATGCTGTTACTTAGTTTTCCTACACCTTCTTCATCTTAGCCCTGTATGCTTCCAGTCCTCCATGTAATTTCCAATTTAAGATTTGAAATCTCCAATAAAGAGTTGCTTTTTGGGGTCCTGTGAGCTCAATATTGCTTCCATCTTGTGTTAATCACTGGTTAATCGTGCCTGTGCGGTCTTTCGGCTCCCCTCTGTGTATCTCCTCTCATGTCTTTGAAACTTCACTGATTTCTTATCAGCAGTGCCTCTCTCCCCACCGGCCCTGTGTCCTCTATCTTTCCTCAGTAGTTCATAATCTGCTAAGAATATTGTATCTGCTTTTATATCTGTAAGTATTGTCTGTGCCAGATCTATTATATCTCAAGTTACATCTACCATGTGTTTCTTACACCATCCTTGATATTTTCTCTCTCTGGCTTCCTGGTTCTTGCCTGTGTATCAGGAAAGAAGGAAGAAATTTGAAAAGTGAGATTATGGGAGATAGACTAAGGGTGAACTGTGATAGGCTGATGTACCGGATGGTGTCAGGATTATGAATGTAGAATATTAGATAGAGTAGATGGGAGGTTGACTGTGGATATTACTGGTTCATTATATTTGTTTGAGAAGCTGGAAATGAGCTTCTCAACTGTGGTAGGTAAGGTTCCTGTCATACCACCACCCCAGTTGAGTCTTTTTATAATTATCAATATTTTACTCACTACCTCTGCTTTTTCCCCTCTCCTTTCTCGTTCTGTCCCGATCCAGATACAATGATTTCCTTCTGCATCTCTCAACAATGTTTTGTTTGTCACATGCTACTTCAGACGAGAGGTTCAGTTTGAACAGTAATGTTTACCTTTAGATAAACTTCAGAATCTCCGAAAATTTGCCATCTGCTGTAGCTCTGTGCAATCATTGCGCATTAATATCTCCTTCATACCCCTGACTGTATTAAGGGAGGTTCTTTGATACTGGTGAGGGGTTCTTGATCTAAAGAATTTGACCTATATTACCTTTTCCTTGGATTGAACTTGAATTCTTCCCATAGGCTCCAGGCACTGTATGACCCCTACAGATTTAGCTCCCCACCATAACTGTAATGATAATAGTCGTACTATAAGCTTCCTGAAGATCGTAGATTATAAGTTACCTCCCTCTTTCATCCCCACGTTTTATCTCCTAGATTGTCTCGTGTCTTTCTTATTACCAATTATCCTGTGACACTTTCCATCAAAGTATTTTTTTCCTTCATCTTCCACCCTCTCCCTTCACACTCTTCCTCCTCCAGTCTTTGGGCTCTTTCTCAAGTAGTAATTACTTCATCTTTTGTTCCTTGCTATACACCCTTACTTGTCTTTTAACTTTAAGCACTTCCCAATAATAATAATAATTATAATATAATCCTGCATACCTCTCGTTCTGATCCATATCTTCACATCATCTTGAACAAGTTTGCTAATAATTCCCAGTTTCTTGTGTGTTGAGTTTATTTTACAGCGCATGAAGCTGGTAACTTTTTATCTAGAAATCAAACAGCCCAAATTACTTGAGGCTGGGACCAGAGGACACGTACAGATTTATTCTGCTCTGCGTCAAAAGTTAGGGTCAAATTAGTGTGTGAGGCTGCAGGGTATAACACAACATTCACTTTCTTGGGCCGAGGTGCTGAAAACACATTTCTTGAAGTGGCAGCGAACCTACGTCAGGGAGGCTTTATTGTCACCTGCGTGTTTGTGTTTGGAGCGGCGGTGAGTGGGACACGGGAAGGAGCTAAGAGGGAGGGGAAAGGGAATGGAAAGAAGAAGGGATTGAAAAGAACTGGGAGTGGGAGGGAGAGCTAGAGAAGGGAGAGGAAATGAGGGAAGGTGGTACAGACAAGTGTGAGGAGAAGTAAGTTAGGGGAGAGTAGTGTTAATAGACGGGACAGCGGGAAAGAGAGGAGAACGAGGAAGAAATTAGAGTGTGAAGGAAAGGGAAGTGAGGTATGTGAAGAGAGGCAGTGATGGGAAAGGAAATGAATGGGGACTGGGAGTGAATATATGAGAATATCAGATAACGTTAGATCTTGCACCATATCCAAATTATGTGCTGACAAGGACGGAACTATGAAGTATCGCTGCTTTTTTATTAACACAAATATAATAGGTGAAGCAGAAGGCTCCCTCCCCACACGTCACTCATGCTACACTACCACCATGAACAAATGGTTGGTGGAAATTACCATGACGTATTGATAAATGTTCGTGAAATTAACACCATTATTATTTATATATAATTATTTTTACTAATATCATGTACAACTGTTACTACTACAGCCGCTGCTGCTGCTACTATTAATGCCACTACTACTATTAGTAGTAGTAATAGTATTACTACTACTGTTGCTGCTGTTACTACTGCTACTACTATTACTGCCACTATTACTGCTATTATGAATGCTATGGCTATTGCTATTTCTCCAACTATTACTATTATTATTATTATATGCTACTATGCCCTGTGTTATCCGGTGTCTCGCCACCATTCACTACTGGGTTGTAAACAAGAGAAACAGCACACAACACTAGGCTTAGATGTTTACATACGTTCAACACCACATTCTCTTCCCTGGCGGTAAGATAAGCACTGACCGGCAAAGGTTGTCTTGTGTACCGTGTATGGACCTGACAGTCTTTTGTTGGAGGTGAGAGGCAAGGAGTAGGAGAGGTAGAGAGGTGTAGTGGGAGTGGAGGTAGAGAGGTGTAATGGGAGTGGAGGTAGAGAGGTGTAAGCGTAAGTAAGGTAGAGAGGTGCGATGGGAAGGGAGGTAGAGAGATGTGAGGGGCGGGAAGGTAGAGAGGCAATAATTATACTTTAGAAACAGAAACGAAAGTCAGAGTTTCTGTGAGAACTGATTCTAATGTTCATGTAGTTGCTCTTCAGTTTTAGTGTTGATTGGGAACAGTTTCATTGGAAGCCATGAACAAACATTCAAGTCAGGAACGCCGGATATATATTACAAATCCCCAGCAAAATCCCTTTACACGAGGCAGACGCGGCCGTGCCTTGGAGACTACCGTAAGAGACCATAAACGATCCACTAGGTATCAAATCCTTCAATTAACTGGGATTGCTCTTTAATGTTTCTCCTTTAGTCTCGTGTATTTATTAAGGAACAAAAAGGCACAATAACGTGACTAGAACAAAACACAAATAACCTACATGGTCCGTCTTGTGGAAAAAGACACTTATGTACAGTTCAGGACATTTATTAAAGGAAACGTTTCGCCACGAGTGGCTTCTTCAGTCCTAATACAGAGAAAACTAAGAAAACACACATATATATAGTGGCGGGAGTCAGGTGAGGTGATGCGTGGTTAGAGGTGGTAGTAGTAGTAGTAGTAGTAGTAATGGAACTAAGGAGGTGAGGCAAGAGAGGGACCTGCTGGCATCAAGTAACACCAGTTCCCAGGATGGGTAATATCCTCTTGCTTAGTAATTTTGAAATACTGTAACTACCGGATTTTTGCTTTATAGTGTTACTGACAGAAATTAGTGCAGCTTCAATGCATTTTCTCCGTCTTAAGTCGTCTTCTTTAATAACTAGTTTAGCTTCATTGAATTTCATGAGGTGTCCAACATCGTCTCTATGTTGAACACATGCGTTTTTGCGGTCATCGTTTCTGCAAGCATTTTTGTGTTCTGCTATCCTAATGTCCAGAGTTCTGGCTGTTTCCCCTACATATACTTTGTCACATCCCCCACATGGTATAGTGTAGATTCCTGCACTTGTGTCATACGTGACTGCAGGAAACGTGCAACACGTATCCTCAGCAAGACCAACACCTATCAAATTGAAGAAAAGCCTCCAAGTTACATCGTTTTACCGGTCAGCAACGTTGCCACTAATGTTTCAAAAATGTTTGACAGAAAACTGGCTAAAATATCTACCAGCTCTTCAACTACTATTAGGAACCTGATACAAAAACCCAAGCATGATTCTGACACAAGTGCAGGAATCTACACTATACCATGTGGGGGATGTGACAAAGTATATGTAGGGGAAACAGCCAGAACTCTGGACATTAGGATAGCAGAACACAAAAATGCTTGCAGAAACGATGACCGCAAAAACGCATGTGTTCAACATAGAGACGATGTTGGACACCTCATGAAATTCAATGAAGCTAAACTAGTTATTAAAGAAGACGACTTAAGACGGAGTAAATGCATTGAAGCTGCACTAATTTCTGTCAGTAACACTATAAAGCAAAAATCCGGTAGTTACAGTATTTCAAAATTACTAAGCAAGAGGATATTACCCATCCTGGGAACTGGTGTTACTTGATGCCAGCAGGTCCCTCTCTTGCCTCACCTCCTTAGTTCCATTACTACTACTACTACTACTACTACTACTACTACTACTACTACCACCTCTAACCACGCATCACCTCACCTGACTCCCGCCACTATATATATGTGTGTTTTCTTAGTTTTCTCTGTATTAGGACTGAAGAAGCCACTCGTGGCGAAACGTTTCCTTTAATAAATGTCCTGAACTGTACATAAGTGCCTTTTTCCACATCTTGTCGGTATCACCATACCATTTCCTCATGGTCCGTCTTGACCATTTACAAGTCACACTTAAGTAGTCCAAGTCGGATAGATACGTCGTCAATAAGCTTTTCTCTCTCTTACGTGTGGGTTATCTGTGTCGAGTATCTGTTGAAATCAACTACTCTAATTTCTGTCTCTTGTGGGTAATGACCTTTCAAATGTGCGTATTGTGTGAGCTGAGGTATTAACCGATTGGTCGAGGACCTGGCCAGAGGGGCGTTAACCCCCGGAATGACATACACGAAGTTAAAGTATTTCATAAATCGACATGACTCACGAAATCGTAATGACACGATTGCAAACAAACCATACCACGGGCGGGATTGAACCCGCGGTCAGAGAGTCTCAAAACTCCAGACCTAGTTGGACGAATCTTACGTGGGTAGCTGGTGCAGTGGCTAACGCGACGGTCTGGAATTTTGAGACACTCTGACCGCGGGTTCAATCCCGCCCGTGGTATGGTTTATTTCATAAATACATTAGCACTCAGGTTAAGAATAATCCAGAGTTTGCAGAAGGCGACTTTAAAGTACCTCAGGAAACAACTTTTATTCTTAATGATTACTGTCACGTACAGTACAAGAATCGATCCTTATCACCGTAATTTGTCTGTTATTGTAGGTAAGAATAGCAATTATATTACAATAGATAAGGAAAAGGAAAATGGAAATATAAAGGATCTCTGCAGATAAAAGCATAAGAACATAAGAAAGGAGGAACACTGCAGCAGGCCTGTTGGCCCATACTAGGCAGGTCCTTAACAATCCTTCCCACAAACAAAATATTTGCCCAACCCAATTTACAATGCTACCCAAGAAATAAGTTTTGATGATTCTATTTACTCTTTATGCAAGTCTCACTCAAATCCAACCCCTCTCACTCATGTATTTATCTAACCGAAATTTAAACTACCTAACGTTTTAGCTTCAATAACCCTACTAGGCAGACTGTTCCACTCATCAACTACCCTATTTCCAAACCAATACTTTTGCTATATCCTTTCGAAATCTAAACTTATCTAATTTGAATCCATTATTGCGGGTTCTCTCTTGGAGGGATATCCTCAAAGCCTAATTTATATTCCCTTTATTAATACCCATCTTCCATTTACACACTTCGATCATGTCTCCCCTCATTCTTCGTCTTACAAGTGAATGTAATTTAAGGGACATCAATCTTTCTTCATACGGAAGATTTCTAATGCTTTTAATTAATTTTGTCATTTCTCGCTAAATGTTTTCTAACGAATTTATATCCATTATGTATTATGGAGACCAGAACTGAGCTGCGTAATCTAGGTGAGGCCTTATTAATGACATATAAAGCTGTAGTATAACCGCTGGAGTTTCGTTGCTTACACTTCTTGATATAAATCCCAGTAATCTATTTGCCTTATTACGTACGCTTAGGCACTGCTGTCTTGATTTAAGGTTGCTGCTTACCATAACCCCCAAGTCCTTTTCGCATTTCGTATGGCTATAGTTCTACATTATTTAACTGATAAATACTAGGGTCATGAACACTCCCAAGCTTCAAAACCTTGCATTTATCTACATTGAACTGCATCTGCCACTTTTCTGACTGAGTTTGTCTAAATCCTCCTGAAGTTCCGTGACATCTAAGTTTGAATCTATCTACCTATCTTTGTGTCATCGGCGAATTTGCTCATATCACTAGTAATTCCCTCATCAAGGTCATTGATATATATTATAAACAACAAGGGACCCAAGACTGATCCCTGTGGAACGCCACTTGTCACAGATCCCCACTCAGATTTAACCCCATTTATGCACACTCCCTGCTTCCTATTAGTGAGCCATGACTCGATCTATGACAGCATTTTTTCCCCAATGCCATGAGCAGCCACTTTCTTCAACAGTCTCTGATGTGGTACTCTATCAAAAGCCTTAATAAAATCTAAATAAACAATATTGAATTCTTTATCCTGATCAACGGCCTCAAAAGCTTTGCTGAAGAAGGTTAATAAATTAGTTAGGCAGGAACGGTCCCTGGTGAAACCATGTTGAGTATCATTAATAAAATTATGCCTATCGAGATGGCTGCTTTCAAAATAGGAATTACATTAGCCATCTTCCACATATCAGACACTACACCTGTTTGAAGAGATAAATTAAAAATATTAGTTAATGGTTCACAGAGTTCCATTTTGCACTCCTTAAGAACCCTTGAAAAAAGTTCATCAGGGCCCGGGGATTTATTTTGCTTTAACCGGTCTATCTGATAATCATTTCGCTAGTGACTGTCATATTGCATAATTTATCATCTTCAAGCCCACTATAAAAATTAATTACTGGGATATTGTCAGTGTCTTCCTGAGTGAAAACCGAGAGAAAATAATTATTAAGAATAGAACACATTTCAGAGTCATTTTTAAGGGGACCTATCTTATCTCTAACTTTTGTTCTATAAACCTGGGAAAAATTTTTTGGGTTTGTTTTCGAATCCCTAGCAAATTTAATTTCATAGTCCCGTTTAGCTTTTCTTATCCTCTTTTTAACGTCCCTCTTAATGTCAATATACTGACTCATAAGATGACCCTCACCTCTTTTGATACGCCTATAAATTCCTTTCTTCTGTCCTAAAAGATATTTGCGCCTATTATTAATCCATTTGGGGTCATTTCTATTCGATCTAATTTCCTTATATGGGATAAATGTCCTTTGGGTAGCATGTATTGTGTTAAGAAAGCTGTCATACTGATAGCTCTCTTCGTTACCCCAGTCCCCAGAAGATAAGTGTTCTCTAAGCCCAGTGTAATCTGCTAAACGAAAATCTGGGACCAGTACTGAATTATCCCTATCATACTTCCATTCAATGCTTAAGGTAATTGATTTGTGATCGCTTGTGCCGAGTTCCTTTGTAATTTCTAAATTATTTACAAGGGTTTCCTTGTTTGCCAAAACCAAGTCGAGCAGGTTATTTCCCCTTGTGGGCTCTGTCACAAACTGCTTCAAAAAACAATCCTGAACTACTTCTAAGAAGTCGTTTGATTCTAAATTCCCAGTCAAGAAATTCCAATCAATATGACTAAAGTTAAAGTCTCCTAGAATCACTACATTATCGTGCCTTGTAGCCCTAACAATTTCTTCCCATAGTAGTCTCTCCTGGTCCCTATCTAAGTTTGGGGGACGGTATATCACACCTAAAATCAATTTTTCACGCCCCCTCTGAAAATTCTATCCAAACAGACTCTGTATGTGTTGCTTCAGACTTAATACCCGTTTTTATGCAACAGTTCAAGCGATCTCGGACATACAATGCCACCCCACCCCCCTTCCCGATACTTCTATCTACTTGGAACAATTTAAAACCCTGTGTGTGACATTCCGCAGGCATGTCCCGACTTTTTGAATTAAACCACGTCTCAGTTATGGCAAATACATCAATTATACCTGCACTAGCAACTAATCTCAACTCGTCCATCTTATTCCTAGCACTACGGCTATTAGCATAATGTATATTTAAAGACCCTCCTTTTTCTTTACCCTTCCTGCTCATTTCTGTTTTTCCACTAAACCTATTACTGTCCTTGTCGCCTAGTGTCACTGCCTTTCCAATATCCACCTCATTTTGAATATTACTAGTTCTCCTAGTACTCATATTACTACACTGGGACTTCACTGTTTTCCCGCCAAAACCCATACCACTAACTATTCCTAGTTTAAAGTCCTAACAGCTCCCTCCACTGCAGTTGCCAGTGCTCCCACCCCAGACCTAGATAAATGAACCCCATCCCTGGCATACATGTTATTTCTGCCATAGAAGAGGTCCCAGTTGTCAATGAATGTTACCGCATTTTCCTTACAGTATTTGTCCAGCCAGCTATTGACTCCAATTGCCCTGGACAACCATTCGTTTCCAACTCCTCTCCTTGGCAAAATACCACATATGACACGTTTCCCACCCTTCCTTCTAATTATCTCTATTGCTGACCTATACCTGCTTATCAGGTCCTCACTCCTACGTCTGCCAATATCGTTGCCTCCCGCACTGAGGCAGATAATAGGATTGCTCCCATTACTTCTCATGATGTCATCCAGAAGGCTAACAATATCCTCCATCCCAGCCCCAGGAAAGCAAACCCTCTGTCTCCTACTCCTGTCCTTCAAGCAGAACGCTCTATCCATGTATCTAACCTGGCTATCCCCAACAACAACAATATTCTTACCTTCCTTGGTGTCGTTCGTGGTGACGATCCCAGTAGTCGACTCTCATTCGTCGGGTAGCACGGAGAATGCATTAGATGTTTCCACAACAGTTTCCACAGGAGTCTTTTTCTTCTTCATCGTTTCTATCTTTCCATTCGTCTTCTTGATCGTCAGCTTCGTCCCATGCTGTCCAGCCACTGACCACGTTCCCTTCTTGACCTGAGGACTCAAAACAGGAGGACTACGAATCCTATTGTTTCCCTCAGCCAATCGCCGTATCTCCATCTTCGCTACTCTCAATTCTTCCTTAAGCTGCTGGTAAAGTTGCTCGATGGAGGGCAACTTGGTTCAGTCCACGGGGAGCACACAAGACACTTCCTCACAGAGCTAAATACAGGTCACCACTGAGTTAAGTACAGGTTACGACTGAGTTAAGTACAGGTCAGGTTGCATTATGATAGAAAAGAACTATGGGTAATATTCTTATAAGCAGGAACCAGATGTGTACTACTAGATAAGAGCAAAAAGTATGAAGGTAAAAATGTTTCTATGAATTATAGAAAATTCGTTTTAGCTGATAAGAACAAAAGCAAAATTCTGACAGGTAAGAGCTAAGGGTTATATTATGATAGGTAAGAGCTAAGGGTTATATTATGATAGGTAAGAGCTAAGGGTTATATTATGATAGGTAAGAGCTAAGGGTTATATTATGATAGGTAAGAGCTAAGGGTTATATTATGATAGGTAAGAGCTAAGGAATATATTATGATAGGTAAGAGCTAAGGGTTATATTATGATAGGTAAGAGCTAAGGGTTATATTATGATAGGTAAGAGCTAAGGGTTATATTATGATAGGTAAGAGCTAAGGGTTATATTATGATTGGTAAGGTTATATTATGATAGGTAAGAGCTAAGGGTTATATTATAAAAGTAAGGGTTAAGGGTTATATTATGATATTATGATAGGTAAGAGCTAACGTTTATATTATGATAGGTAAGAGCTAAGGGTTATATTATGATAGGTAAGAGCTAAGGGTTATATTATGATAGGTAAGAGCTAAAGTTTATATTATGATAGGTAAGAGCTAAGGGTTATATTATGATAGGTAAGAGCTAAAGTTTATATTATGATAGGTAAGAGCTAAGGTTTATATTATGATAGGTAAGAGCTAAGGTTTATATTATGATAAGTAAGAGCTAAGGGTTATATTTTGATAGGTAAGAGCTAAGGGTTATATTATGATAGGTAAGAGCTAAAGTTTATATTATGATAGGTAAGAGCTAAGGTTTATATTATGATAGGTAAGAGCTAAGGTTTATATTATGATAGGTAAGAGCTAAGGGTTATATTTTGATAGGTAAGAGCTAAGGTTTATATTATGATAGGTAAGAGCTAAGGTTTATATTATGATAGGTAAGAGCTAAGGTTTATATTATGATAGGTAAGAGCTAAGGGTTATATTTTGATAGGTAAGAGCTAAGGTTTATATGATAGGTAAGAGCTAAGGTTTATATTATGATAGGTAAGAGCTAAGGGTTATATTTTGATAGGTAAGAGCTAAGGGTTATATTATGATAGGTAAGAGCTAATGTTTATATTATGATAAGTAAGAGCTAAGGGTTATATTATGATAGGTAAGAGCTAAGGGTTATATTATGATAAGTAAGAGCTAAGGGTTATATTATGATAGGTAAGAGCTAAGGTTTATATTATGATAGGTAAGAGCTAAGGTTTATATTATGATAGGTAAGAGCTAAGGTTTATATTATGATAGGTAAGAGCTAAGGGTTATATTATGATAGGTAAGAGCTAAGGGTTATATTATGATAGGTAAGAGCTAAGGGTTATATTATGATAAGTAAGAGCTAAGGGTTATATTATGATAGGTAAGAGCTAAGGGTTATATTATGATAGATAAGAGCTAAGGGTTATATTGTGATAGGTAAGAGCTAAGGGTTATATTATGATAGGTAAGAGCTAAGGGTTATATTATGATAGGTAAGAGCTAAGGGTTATATTATGATAGGTAAGAGCTAAGGGTTATATTATGATAGGTAAGAGCTAAGGGTTATATTATGATAAGTAAGAGCTAAGGGTTATATTATGAAAGGTAAGAGCTAAGGGTTATATTATGATTGGTAAGAGCTAAGGGTTATATTATAATAGGTAAGAGCTAAGGGTTATATTATGATTGGTAAGAGCTAAGGGTTATATTATAATAGGTAAGAGCTAAGGGTTATATTATGATTGGTAAGAGCTAAGGGTTATATTATAATAGGTAAGAGCTAAGAGTTATATTATGATTGGTAAGAGCTATGGGTTATATTATGATTGGTAAGAGCTAAGGGTTATATTATGATAGGTAAGAGCTAAGGGTTATATTATGATTGGTAAGAGCTATGGGTTATATTATGATAGGTAAGAGCTAAGGGTTATATTATGATAGGTAAGAGCTAAGGGTTATATTATGATAGGTAAGAGCTAAGGGTTATATTATGGTCCGTCAGAACAAAGGGAAATATTATGGTAGGGAAGATAAGAGCGGACGCTAGGCCACACCAGCAACTAAGATATTTCCCTCACTAATGATGAGATACAGAGATTCATTACCGTAGCAGGTTGTGGAGGTGGGGGTTGGGGTGGTAGCAGAGGATCAGCAACAGGAAGGTGAGGGGTAAGAACAGGAGGATAAAAAACAGGGAAGGCGAGAAAATGCAGGATTAGAGTTAAGGTGTGATGTAGCATTATCACCTACCCAGTAGCTGACTTAACAGCGCCGGTGACTATCCTTAGTGCATGGACAACCAGCACATCCAGCGACTATCCTTACAGCTTACCCATCCCCGATCTTCATGACTTTGCATTTGGGGAGGTTAAATTCAAGGAGCCAGTTGCTGGACCAGGCTTGTACCTTGTCCAGGTCTCTTTGTAGTCCTGCCTGAACCTCGTCCGATTTAATTCTTCTCATTAATTTCACATTATCTGCAAACAGGGACACTTCTGAGTCTATCCCTTCCTTCATGTCATTCACCTTCCTAACCTTCCTTACTTTCCTAACCTTCCTCACCTTCCTAACCTTCTTTACCTTCCTCACCTTCCTACCTTTCCTTACCTACCTAACCTTCCTACCTTTCCTTACCTTCCTAACCTTCCTCACCATCCTCACCTTCATAACCTTCCTAACCTTCCTCACCTTCCTAACCTTCCTCACCATCCTCACCATCCTCACCTTCCTCACCATCCTCACCTTCCTCATCATCATCACCTTCCTTACCTTCCTAACCTTCCTCACCTTCCTCACCTTCCTAACCTTCCTAACCATCCTCACCTTCCTAACCTTCCTCACCATCCTCACCTTCCTAACCTTCCTCACCATCCTCACCTTCCTAACCTTCCTCACCATCCTCACCTTCCTCACCTTCCTCACCATCCTCACCTTCCTCACCATCCTCACCTTCCTCACCATCCTCACCTTCCTCACCATCCTCACCTTCCTCACCATCCTCACCTTCCTCACCATCCTCACCTTCCTCACCTTCCTCACCATCCTCACCTTCCTCACCTTCCTCACCATCCTCACCTTCCTCACCTTCCTCACCATCCTCACCTTCCTCACCTTCCTCACCATCCTCACCTTCCTCACCATCCTCACCTTCCTCACCATCCTCACCTTCCTCACCATCCTCACCTTCCTCACCTTCCTAACCTTCCTCACCTTCCTCACCTTCCTGACCATCCTCACCTTCCTAACATTCCTCACCATCCTCACCTTCCTAACTTTCCTGACCATCCTCACCTTCCTAACATTTCTCACCTTCCTCACCATCCTCACCTTCCTAGCCTTCCTCACCTTCCTCACCTACCTAACCTTCCTCACCTTCCTAACCTTCCTCACCGTCGTAACCTTCCTCACTATCCTCACCTTCCTAACCTTCCTCACCATCCTCACCTTCCTAGCCTTCCTCACCTTCCTCACCTACCTAACCTTCCTCACCTTCCTAACCTTCCTCACCGTCGTAACCTTCCTCACTATCCTCACCTTCCTAACCTTCCTCACCATTCTCATCTTCCTAACCTTCCTAACCTTCCTCATCTTCCTCACCTTCCTAACCTTCCTCACCTTCCTAACCTTCCTCGGCTTCCTAACCTTCCTCGCCTTCCTAACCTTCCTCTCCTTCCTAACCTTCCTCGCCTTCCTAACCTTCCTCTCCTTCCTAACCTTCCTCACCTTCCTAACCTTTCTCACCTTCCTCAGCTTCCTAACCTTCCTCACCTTCCTAACCTCCCTAACCTTCCTCACCTTCCTAACCTTCCTAACCCACATCTCCTTCCTCACCATCCTCACCTTCCTAACCTTCCTAACCTTCCTCACCTTCCTCACCTTCCTAACCTTCCTCACCTTCCTCACCTTCCTCACCATCCACACCTTCCTAACCTTCCTCACCTTCCTAACCTTCCTCACCATCCTCACCTTCCTAACCTTCCTCACCTTCCTAACCTTCCTCACCTTCCTAACCTTCCTCACCTTCCTAACCTTCCTAACCTTCCTCACCGTCCTAACCTTCCTCACTTTCCTAACCTTCCACACTTTCCTCACCTTCGTAACCATCTTCACCTTCCTAACCTTCCTCACCTTCCTAACCTTCCTCACCTTCCTAACCTTCCTCACCTTTCTCACCTTCCTCACCTTCCTCACCTTCCTAACCTTCCTCACCTTCTTAACTTTCCTCACCTTCCTCACCTTCCTAACCTTCCTCACCTTCCTAACCTTCCTCACCTTCCTAACCTTCCTAACCCACCTCCCCTTCCTCACCTTACCCACCTTCCTAACCTTTCTCACCTCCTCACCTTCCTAACCTTCCTCACCATACTCACCTTCCTATCCTGCCTCACCTTCCTCACCTGCCTCACCATACTCACCTTCCTCACCTTCCTAACCTGCCTCACCATACTCACCTTCCTCACCTTCCTAACCTGCCTCACCATACTCACCTTCCTAACCTGCCTCACCTTCCTAACCTTCCTCACCTTCCTAACATGCCTCACCTTCCTAACCTGCCTCAGCTTCTTCACCATACTCACCTTCCTCACCTTCCTAACCTTCCTCACCTTCCTAACCTTCCTCACCTTCCTAACCTTCCTCACCTTCCTAACCTTCCTCACCTTCCTCACCTTCCTAACCTTCCTCACCTTCCTCACCTTCCTCACCTTCCTAACCTTCCTCACCTTCCTAACCTTCCTCACCTTCCTCACCTTCCTAACCTTCCTCACCTTCCTCACCTTCCTCACCTTCCTAACCTTCCTCACCTTCCTAGCCTTCCTCACCTTCCTAACCTTCCTCACCTTCCTAACCTTCCTCACCTTCCTCACCTTCCTAACCTTCCTCACCTTCCTAGCCTTCCTCACCTTCCTAACCTGCCTCACCTTCCTAACCTTCCTCACCTTCCTAACCTGCCTCACCTTCCTAACCTGCCTCAGCTTCCTCACCATACTCACCTTCCTCACCTTCCTAACCTTCCTCACCTTCCTAACCTTCCTCACCTTCCTAACCTTCCTCACCTTCCTAACTTTCCTCACCTTCCTGACCTTTCTCGCCTTCCTAACTTTCCTCATCTTCCTAACTTTCCTCACCTTCCTAACCTTCCTCACCTTCCTAACCTTCCTTACCTTCCTAACCTTCCTCACTTTCCTCACCTTCCTAACCTTCCTCACCTTCCTCACCTTCCTAACTTTCCTCACCTTCCTAATCTTCCTCACCTTCCTAACTTTCCTCACCTTCCTAACCTTCCTCACCTTCCTCACCTTCCTCACCTTCCTAACCTTCCTCACCTTCCTAACTTTCCTCACCTTCCTAACTTTCCTCACCTTCCTAACCTTCCTCACCTTCCTCACCTTCCTAACCTTCCTCACCTTCCTAACTTTCCTCACCTTCCTAACCTTCCTCACCTTCCTCACCTTCCTAACCTTCTTCACCTTCCTAACTTTCCTCACCTTCCTAACCTTCCTCACCTTCCTCACCTTCCTAACCTTCCTCACCTTCCTAACCTTCCTCACCTTCCTAACTTTCCTCACCTTCCTAACCTTCCTCACCTTCCTAACCTTCCTCACCTTCCTCACCTTCCTAACCTTCCTCACCTTCCTCACCTTCCTAACCTTCCTCACCTTCCTAACTTTCCTCACCTTCCTAACCTTCCTCACCTTCCTCACCTTCCTAACCTTCCTCACCTTCCTCACCTTCCTAACCTTCCTCACCTTCCTCACCTTCCTAACCTTCCTCACCTTCCTCACCTTCCTAACCTTCCTCACCTTCCTAACTTTCCTCACCTTCCTAACCTTCCTCACCTCTCTCGTTTTCCTCCTTCACAGCGGAAGGGATCGATAAGAACTTCTTCCCATCCTCTGGATATCCTCTCTGGTGTGTCCTCGCTGGTGTGTCGTCCTCGCTGGTGTCGTCCTCGCTGGTGTGTCGTCCTCGCTGGTGTGTCGTCCTCGCTGGTGTGTCGTCCTCGCTGGTGTGTCCTCCTCGCTCGTATGTCCTCCTCGCTGGTGTGTCGTCCTCGCTGGTCTGTCCTCACTGGTGTGTCCTTGCTGGTGTGCCCTCCTCATTGGTGTGTCCTCCTCCCTGGTGCGTCCTCCTCCCTGGTGTGTCCTCGCTGGTGTGTCCTCGCTGGTGTGTCCTAACTGGTGTGTCCTCTTCCCTGGTGCGTCCTCCTCCCTGTTGTGTCCTCGCTGGTTTGTCCTCGCTGGTTTGTCCTCGCTGGTGTGTCCTAACTGGTGTGTCCTCCTCCCTGGTGCGTCCTCCTTCGTGGTGTGTCCTCCTCCCTGGTGTGTCGTCCTCCCTGGTGTGTCCTCCTCCCTGGTGTGTCCTCCTCCCTGGTGTGTCCTCCTCCCTGGTGTGTCCTCCCTGGTGTGTCCTCCTCCCTGGTGTGTCCTCCTCCCTGGTGTGTCCTCGCTGGTGTGTCCTCGCTGGTGTGTACCTTATTATGGTTATATGACTGCCAAGAGTGTGGGTGTGTGTGTGTTTGTGAGTGAGAAACATTGTACGTATATATATATATATATATATATATATATATATATATATATTGCGGTGAATAAGCTAAACTGGTGAATTAGGTGTGAAAAGCACTGGTGTTTTCTGCCGAATAAGCAGAGTGATTTTCTTTTTCCCTAAATCTGCAAAAGTCGTTTTGAACATAAAGTAAAAAAATGCATTTCATTGATTTTAAGTGAAAAATTATTTATAATAAGTAAAACATTTGTTTTTACAAGTCTATTTAAAAAAAAATTTTTTGTATTTATCAGGTACGGCTTTTTAGGCACGACACATAAAAACCGCTGTGTAAATGGAAAAAACGCACAGATAATTTAAATTAAAGATTTCCGGCCATTAACCCAAATATTCTTTTGCAGAGTTTTTAATTAAGTTTTGTTTCACAGCGCTGCCGTATTTTAAGACTAACTTTAACATTAATGTTTTCAAGAGGTTGTGGGAGATGAGGTTCTTTCAGTATCTGGTATAACCAGCAAGTTGTCAAGCTTATACTGGGAGTTAGGCTACCAGCAAGTTGTCAAGCTTATAGTGGGAGTTAGGCTAGTAGCAAGTTGTGAAGCTTATAGTGAGAGTTAGGCTACCAGCAAGTTGTCAAGCTTATACTGGGAGTTAGGCTGCCAGCAAGTTATCAAGCTTATAAGAACATAAGAACGAAGGAACACTGCAGAAGGCCTACTGGCCCATGCGAGGCAGGTCCAAGTCTCCTACCGGCTTAAGCCAGTGCACCCAACCTAGTCAGGTCAGGTCACATTGACTTAAGGGAGGAACACGGCAACCGACCTGGTAGCACAAGCTATCAGGTCCAACTCACACCCACCCATATCCACTTATGTATTTATCCAACCTATTTTTAAAGATACACAACGTTCTGGCCTCTATAACTGTACTCGGGAGTTTGTTCCACTCATCCACAACTCTATTACCAAACCAGTACTTTCCTATATCCTTCCTGAATCTGAATTTTTCCAACTTAAAACCATTGCTGCGAGTCCTGTCTAGGCTAGATATTTTCAGCACACTATTTACATCCCCTTTATTTATTCCTGTCTTCCATTTATACACCTCAATCATATCCCCCCTAATTCTACGTCTTTCTAGAGAGTGCAGATTCAGGGCCCTTAGTCTATCCTCATAGGGAAGGTTTCTGATACATGGGATCAACTTTGTCATCCTCCTTTGTACATTTTCCAGAGAATTTATATCCATTCTGTAATACGGTGATCAAAACTGTGCAGCATAATCTAAATGAGGCCTAACCAAGGATGTATAGAGTTGAAGAACAACCTGAGGACTCCTATTATTTATGCTTCTTGATATGAAGCCAAGGATTCTATTAGCTTTATTGCGAACACTTATGCACTGTTGTCTTGGTTTCAGATTACTGCTAACCAGAACTCCTAAATCTTTTTCGCAATCCGTAATATTAAGATCTACATTATTTAGTTTATATGTGGCATGGTTATTGTCCTGTCCAACATTTAGAACTTTGCATTTGTCTATATTAAACTGCATCTGCCACTTCTCCGACCACTGCATTAGTCTATTCAAATCTTCCTGGAGTGCTCGAATGTCCTCGTCAGAATGAATTCGACGGCCTATTTTGGTGTCATCGGCAAACTTGCCGATGTCGCTCTTTATGCCCTCATCTATGTCGTTTATGTAGATTGTGAACAGCAGGGGGCCCAACACTGACCCCTGTGGAACACCGCTCGTGACGCTTCCCCACTCTGATTTCTCCCCATTTATGCAAACTCTCTGCTGCCTATTTGTCAACCATGCCTCTATCCAGGAAAAAATTTCTCCTCCTATTCCATGTGCCTTAATTTTCCTCAATAGTCTCTGATGTGGGACCCTGTCAAAAGCCTTACTGAAGTCCATATACACAATATTATATTCATTACAATGATCTACCTCCTCAAATACCTTAGTGAAAAAAAATAATAAATTCGTAAGGCAGGAACGCCCCTTTGTAAAACCATGCTGAGATTCATTGATTAATTTATGCTTTCAAGGTGGCTACGAACTGCCTCGGCAATTATTGATTCCATAAATTTTCCCACTATGGAGGTTAGGCTTATTGGTCTATAGTTCGAAGCTAAGGACCTGTCACCTGTTTTGAAAATAGGTATCACATTTGCCATTTTCCACTTATCTGGCACCATGCCAGTTTGTAGTGATATGTTGAAAAGATTAGCCAAAGGTGTGCTAAGCTCCTCTTTACATTCCTTTAGAACCCTTGCATACAGTTCATCAGGGCCTGGGGATTTGTTAGGTTTTAATTTATCTATTTGCCTAAGGACCATGTCACTTGTGACCCTAATAGTGCACAGTTTATTATCGTCCTGTTCTACATAATTTATCATTACTGGAATATCGCTGGTATCCTCCTGTGTAAAAACTGAGAGGAAGTATGTGTTAAAAATTCTACACATTTCCTTATCACTGTCAGTGAGCTGACCCGAGGAACTTTTGAGTGGGCCTATCTTGTTCCTGATCTTACTTCTGTATACCTGAAAGAATCCTTTTGGGTTAGTCTTCGATTCTCTTGCAACTTTAACCTCATAATCTCTTTTTGCTTTTCTAATTCCCTTTTTTATTTCTCTCTTTAACTGAATATATCGATTTCTTAATTGCCCCTCTCCTCTTTTGATTTGCCTATATATGCCTCTTTTTTGACCAATCAGATATTTTAATCTATTGTTCATCCATTTAGGATCATTTTTGTTTGATCTGATTTCCCTATTTGGAACATAATTTGACTGAGCAGCTAAAACTATGCCCTGGAAAGCATCATATCGGCAACCATCACCACCTACCTGACCCTTAGTCAGGTCATTCCAGTTCAGCCCACCTAAGTAATTTTTCAGTCCTATGAAATCAGCCAAGCGAAAGTCAGGGACGGAGACTTGATTGCCATTATTAGGGGAATTCCATATATTAAAACTGAGTGATTTGTGATCACTTTCCCCAAGCTCATCATTAACCTCAAGATTATTAATTAGTGTTTCCCTACTGGCAAGAACCAAGTCAAGGAGGTTATTTCCTCTAGTTGGCTCTGTCACAAACTGTTTTAAAAAACAATCCTGGATCGTATCAAGAAAGTCACCTGACTCTAAATTTCCTGTCAAATTGCTCCAGTCAATCTGTCTATAGTTGAAATCTCCCATTAGCACAACATTTTCGTATGTAGATGCCTTACGAATTTCGTCCCATAGAAGTTTACTGCACTCCCTTTCAAGATTTGGGGCCCTGTAAATCACACCCAAAATTAGTTTTTCTCGGCCCTCGAGAAGCTGTAACCAAACAGATTCAGTGGCTGACGCTTCTACTTTTATATCTTGTCTAACACAACAATTTAAATTGTCTCTGACATACATCGCTACTCCACCACCCTTCCTGTTGACTGGGAGTTAGGCTACCAGCAAGTTGTCAAGCTTATACTGGGAGTTAGGCTACCAGCAAGTTGTCAAGCTTATACTGGGAGTTAGGCTACCAGCAAGTTGTCAAGCTTATACTGGGAGTTAGGCTACCAGCAAGTTGTCAAGCTTATACTGGGAGTTAGGCTACCAGCAAGTTGTCAAGCTTATACTGGGAGTTAGGCTACCAGCAAGTTCTCGAGCTTATACTAGGAGTTAGGCTACCAGCAAGTTCTCGAGCTTATACTAGGAGTTAGGCTACCAGCAAGTTGTCAAGCTTATACTGGGAGTTAGGCTAGTAGCAAGTTGTCAAGCTTATACTGGGAGTTAGGCTACCAGCAAGTTCTCGAGCTTATACTAGGAGTTAGGCTACCAGCAAGTTCTCGAGCTTCTACTGGGAGTTAGGCTACCAGCAAGTTGTCAAGCATATACTGGGAGTTAGGCTACCAGCAAGTTGTCAAGCTTATACTGGGAGTTAGGCTACCAGCAAGTTCTCGAGCTTATACTAGGAGTTAGGCTACCAGCAAGTTCTCGAGTTTATACTGGGAGTTAGGCTACCAGCAAGTTCTCGAGCTTATACTGGGAGTTAGGCTACCACCAAGTTCTCGAGCTTATACTGGGAGTTATTCAACCAGCAAGTTCTCGAGCTTATACTGGGAGTTAGGCTACCAGCAAGCTCTCGAGCTTATACTGGGAGTTAGGCTACCAGCAAGCTCTCGAGCTTATACTGGGAGTTAGGCTTTGTCTTATAGTTTTTTTTTTTTTTAGTTTTACGAAAAAATTTATCGATAATTACTCGCTGATATTGTAAGCCTCTCAGCAATATCAAAGGTTTCTTAACTTCCCATCAAAGAATTCAGAGCTGCAAATCCTAAGGGATCTCAAAAACATAGAAGTAAATACACTCTGTTCATTACGTATTTGGTGATTCAAATAGTAATATCTGTATGAACATATGTTAGTAGGCTTGTGATGAACATTAAATTTTATTGTTGTACCAGATCTATAGATGTGTATTATCCAGAATCGTAATTATTCCATTTTCATCACATACTATAATGAATTTAATAATGAAGGGATCAGCGAGTTTAATCTAGGTAGGAAGTCATTAGCACTCTCATTATAAGGCCACAGACAAAGTAAATCATCCACAGTTATTAGTCTTAATTTTTAAAGGGGTAGATGGGTAAGCCAGAGGAAGGCCTCAGTCTGATGAGCAAAAGCTGTAGTGGCGGGTCGTCATATGACTAAAACCCACGTCAGGAAACATTTGTCCTGTTTCCTGACGAATCTTACCTAACCTAACATCATCCACAAGTATAAACTAATAACTTAACTTCAACTACATATGAAAATCTAGGTAACCTAAAACAGCTTTCAGGAACTTGAACGAAGATTAATTTAGAAGATTGTGCACAATGTACAGTATGTACATCTTGTAGTCAGCAGGACCAGCAGGAAATCCGCAACTATTCAAGCACACACAAAAAGTAAATAAGATGGAGGTTTGCAGCAATATTTGCATTCGATCTGACGCGGGATTGACTTCCTGAAGAGACTTACGAAACACAAGAGATGTCAGACAAGGGGGAGAGAATGAGAGTGACATGTTGATTACGTATCTTTAGACTGTAAGAAAGCTTGAGATACAGTACCACATATGAGAGAGAGGTAAAAGTTAGAGAAGCAGGGAGACATAAGGTTAGCACTACAGCGGATCGAGGAATTCCTAATAGGAATGAAAACAGTGAATGTCCGAGAAGAGGTGCTGGAATGCCTTAAGATGAAGGGAAGGAGGCGGGATCCACAAGAATTGGTATTATAACTGGTACTATTTCTGGTGAATGTCAGAACCATGACAAGAAGCAGTCAGAAGTATCCCTGTTTGCATAAGAAAATAAAGAAGAAACACTGCAGCAGGCCTACTGACCCATGCGAAGCAGGTCCATGTCCCACCCCCCGGATAAGCCCGATGACCCACCTAGTCAGGTCACTTCCACTTAAGGAACACGGCATCAGACCCAGCAGCACAAGCTAGTCAGGTCCAACTCACACCCACCCACACACACTCATGTATTTATCTAATCTATTTTTAAAGCTACACAACGTTTTAGCCTCTATAACTGTACTCGGGAGCTTGTTCCACTCATCCACAACACTATTGCCAAACCAGTGCTTTCCTATATCCTTCCTGAATCTTAGAACCATTGCTGTGAGTCCTGTCTTGGCTGGAAATTTTCACCACGCTATTTACATCCCCTTTATTTATTCCTGTTTTCCATATATACACCTCGATCATATCCCCCTAATTCTACGCCTTTCGAGAGAGTGCAGATTCAGGGCCCTCAGTCTATCCTCATAGGGAAGATTTGTCATCCTCCTCTGTACGTTTTCCAGTGCATTTATATCCATTCTGTAATACGGTGACCAGAACTGCGCAATATAATCTTAGTGAGGCCTAACCAAGGATGTATAGAGTTGTAGAACAACCTGAGGACTTCTATTATTTATACTTCTAGATATTAAGCCAAGGATTCTGTTGAAGTGAGAGTATTAAAGAGAGTACAAAATTGAGAGGACAGGAAAAGCAACAAAGGGACCTGGTTTGGCAGGTGGCTAATATAATTTAAATCCAAAAAAATTAATAGTTATAAACATTGAGCACAGGTAAAGAAGATCATAAACGGAGCACAGGCTCGGGACTCCAGGAGAAGGTACAGACACACACACCATCAAATAGTAAAGCTGTAGTCTGCACATATAGACATAAAACATTGAACTCTGACATAATATATTCATATTATCTTAACAGACGCAGTACTGAAACAACCTCATTCATATACAAACATTAAACAATTTATTTTCGCAATTAATTAGATGTGTAAATAATTATCTGTTACCAGTCAACAACAATCCTTTCAGTTATATAAACTATTTATAATAATCCAGCTTTTGAATCATTACATGTTGTCTCTCCGAAATAATTGTATCTAAAGTTTGCTACTAAAACTTCATAATTATGAAGGTTTTGTTGCAAAATATTACTGGCACGATGAACTTTGGATGAGGCTTATGAAAATTAAAAAAAATAATTATTGGTGTAAGTAGTAATTATTAATGTCACTTTGTTAGTGGTTTGTGTGTGTGTGTGTGTGTGTGTGCGTGCTCACCTAGTTGTACTCACCTAGTTGTGGTTGCAAGGGTCGATTCATAGCTCCTGGCCCCGACTCCTCACTGGCCGCTACTAGGTCACTCTCCCTGAACCGTGAGCTTTATCATACCTCTGCTTAAAGCTATGTATGGATCCTGCCTCCACTACATCGCTTCCCAAACTATTCAACTTCCTGACATTCCTGTGATTCATATGTGTCTTCAACTTCCAACTATGTGCCCTTGTTGTTGTGTCCCATCTCTGGAACATTTTGTCTCTGTCCACCTTGTCAATTCCTCTCAGTATTTTATATGTCGTTATCATGTTATCCCTGTCTCTCCTGTCCTCCAGTGTCGTCAGGTTGATTTCCCTTAACTTCTCCTTGAAGGACATACGCCTTAGCTCTGGGACTAGTCTTGTTGCAAACCTTTGGACTTTCTCTAGTTTCTTTACGTGCTTGGCTAGGTGTGGGTTTCAAACTGGTGCCGCATACTCTAATATGGGCCTAACGTACACAGTGTACAGGGTCTTGAACGATTCCTTATAAAGATGGCGGAATGCTGTTCTTAGGTTTGCTAGGCGCCCATATGCTGCAGCAGTTATTTGGTTGATGTGCGCTTCAGGAGATGTGCCTGGTGTTATACTCACCCCAAGATCTTTTTCCTTGAGTGAGGTTTGTAGTCTCTGGCCCCCTAGACTGTACTCCGTCTGCGGTCTTCTTTGCCCTTCCCCAATCTTCATGGCTTTGCACTTGGTGGGGTTGAACTCCAGGTGCCAATTGCTGGACCAGGCCTGCAGCCTGTCCAGATCCCTTTGTAGTTCTGCCTGGTCCTCGTCCGATTGAATTCTTCTCATTAACTTCACATCATCTGCAAACAGGGACACTTCGGAGTCTATTCCTTCCGTCATGTCGTTCACAAATACCAGAAATAGCACCGGTCTTAGGACTGACATTTGTGGAACCCCAGCCGTCACAGGTGCCCACTCTGACACCTCGCCTCGTACCATGACTCGCTGCTGTCTTCCTGATAGGTATTCCCTGATCCACTGTAGTGCCTTCCCTGTTATCCCAACCTGGTCCTCCAGTTTTTGCACTAATCTCTTGTGACTTTGCATTCTATACATGCCAGTGACACTGGTCTATAGTTTAGTGCTTCTTGTCTATCTCCTTTATTAAAAATTGGGACTACATTTGCTGTCTTCCATACCTCAGGTAATCTCCCTGTTTCGATAGATTTGTTGAATATTGTTGTTAGGGATACACATAGCGCCTCTGCAACCTCTCTCAGGACCCATGGAGAGATCTTACCAGGTCCCATCGCCTTTGAGGTATCTAGCTCGCTCAGCAGCCTCTTCACTTCTTCCTCGGTTGTATGTATTGTGTCCAGCACTTGATGGTGAACCCCGCCTCTCCGTCTTCCGTCCCTTCTGTCTCCTCTGTGATCACTTCGTTGAATCTCATGTTGAGTTCCTATTCACATACTTCTCGGTCGTTTCTTGTGACCTCTCCTCCTTTATTCCTCAGCCTGATTACCTGGTCCTTGACTGTTTTCTTCCTGATGTGGCTGTACAACAGCTTCGGGTCAGATTTGGCTTTCGCTACTATTTCATTTTCATATTGTCGTTGGGCCTCCCTTCTTACCTGTGCATTTTTATTTCTGGCTCTACGACTGCTCTCCTTATTCTCCTGGGTCCTTTGCCTTCTATATTTTTTCCATTCCCTAGCACACTAGGTTTTGGCCTCTCTGCAGCTTTGGGTGAACCATGGGCTCATCCTGGCTTTTTCATTATTCCTGTTACTCTTGGGTACAAACCTCCCCTCAGCTTCCTTGCATATTATTGTCTCGTATTCCATCGTTTACTGATTTCCCTGCCAGTTCTCTGTCCCACTGAACCCCGTTCAGGAAGTTCTTCATTCCCGCGTAGTCCCCCTTCTTTTGTGTGTGTGTGTGTGTGTGTGTGTGTGTGTGTACTCACCTAGTTGTACTCACCTAGTTGAGGTTGCGAGGGTCGAGTCCGAGCTCCTGGCCCCGCCTCTTCACTGATCGCTACTAGATCACTCTCCCTGAGCCGTGAGCTTTATCATACCTCTGCTTAAAGCTATGTATGGATCCTGCCTCCACTACATCGCTTCCCAAACTATTCCACTTACTGACTACTCTGTGGCTGAAGAGATACTTCCTAACATCCCTGTGATTAATCTGTGTCTTCAGCTTCCAACTGTGTCCCCTTGTTACTGTGTCCAATCTCTGGAACATCCTGTCTTTGTCCACCTTGTCAATTCCTCTCAGTATTTTGTATGTCGTTATCATGTCCCCCCTATCTCTCCTGTCCTCCAGTGTCGTCAGGTTGATTTCCCTTAACCTCTCCTCGTAGGACATACCTCTTAGCTCTGGGACTAGTCTTGTTGCAAACCTTTGCACTTTCTCTAGTTTCTTTACGTGCTTGGCTAGGTGTGGGTTCCAAACTGGTGCCGCATACTCCAATATGGGCCTAACGTACAACGTGTACAGGGTCCTGAATGATTCCTTATTAAGATGTCGGAATGCTGTTCTGAGGTTTGCTAGGCGCCCATATGCTGCAGCAGTTATTTGGTTGATGTGCGCTTCAGGAGATGTGCCTGGTGTTATACTCACCCCAAGATCTTTTTCCTTGAGTGAGGTTTGTAGTCTCTGGCCCCCTAGACTGTACTCCGTCTGCGGTCTTCTTTGCCCTTCCCCAATCTTCATGACTTTGCACTTGGTGGGATTGAACTCCAGGAGCCAATTGCTGGACCAGGTCTGCAGCCTGTCCAGATCCCTTTGTAGTTCTGCCTGGTCTTCGATCGAGTGAATTCTTCTCATCAACTTCACGTCATCTGCAAACAGGGACACCTCAGAGTCTATTCCTTCCGTCATGTTGTTCACAAATACCAGAAACAGCACTGGTCCTAGGACTGACCCCTGTGGGACCCCGCTGGTCACAGGTAACCACTCTGGCACCTCGCCACGTACCATGACTCGCTGCTGTCTTCCTGACAAGTATTCCCTGATCCATTGTAGTGCCTTCCCTGTTATCCCTGCTTGGTCCTCCAGTTTTTGCACCAATCTCTTGTGTGGAACTGTGTCAAACGCCTTCTTGCAGTCCAAGAAAATGCAATCCACCCACCCCTCTCTCTCTTGTCTTACTGCTGTCACCATGTCATAGAACTCCAGTAGGTTTGTGACTCAGGATTTCCCGTCCCTGAAACCATGTTGGCTGCTGTTGATGAGATCGTTGCTTTCTAGGTGTTCCACCACTCTTCTCCTGATAATCTTCTCCATGATTTTGCATACTACACATGTCAGTGACACTTGTCTGTAGTTTAATGCTTCATGTCTGTCTCCTTTTTTAAAGATTGGGACTACATTTGCTGTCTTCCATGCCTCAGGCAATCTCCCTGTTTCGATAGATGTATTGAATATTGTTGTTAGGGGTACACATAGCGCCTCTGCTCCCTCTCTCAATACCCATGGGGAGATGTTATCTGGTCCCATTGCCTTTGAGGTATCTAGCTCACTCAGAAGCCTCTTCACTTCTTCCTCGGTTGTGTGCACTGTGTCCAGCACATGGTGGTGTGCCCCACCTCTCCGGCTTTCTGGAGCCCCTTCTGTCTCCTCTGTGAACTCTTCTTTGAATCTCTTGTTGAGTTCCTCACATACTTCACGGTCATTTCTTGTTGTCTCTCCTCCTTCCTTCCTTAGCCTGATTACCTGGTCCTTGACTGTTGTTTTCCTCCTTATGTGGCTGTACAACAGTTTCGGGTCAGATTTGGCTTTCGCTGCTATGTCGTTTTCATTTTGTCTTTGGGCCTCCCTTCTTATCTGTGCATATTCGTTTCTGGCTCTACGACTGCTCTCCTTATTCTCCTGGGTCCTTTGCCTTCTATATTTCTTCCATTCCCTAGCACACTTGGTTTTTGCCTCCCTGCACCTTTGGGTAAACCATGGGCTCATCCTGGCTTTTTCATTATTCCTGTTACCCTTGGGTACAAACCTCTCCTCAGCCTCCTTGCATTTTGTTGCTACATATTCCATCATCTCATTAACTGGCTTCCCTGCCAGTTCTCTGTCCCACTGAACCCCGTTCAGGAAGTTCCTCATTCCTATGTAGTCCCCTTTCTTGTAGTTTGGCTTCATTCGTCCTGGCGTTCCTGCTTCTCCCTCCACTTGTAGCTCTACTGTGTATTCGAAGCTTAAAACCACATGGTCACTGGCCCCAAGGGGTCTTTCATATGTGATGTCCTCGATATCTGCACTACTCAAGGTGAATACTAAGTCCAGCCTTGCTGGTTCATCCTCTCCTCTCTCTCTTGTAGTGTCCCTTACGTGTTGGCACATGAAGTTTTCCAGTACCACCTCCATCATCTTAGCCCTCCATGTATCTTGGCCCCCATGTGGGTCCAAGTTCTCCCAATCGATCTCCTTGTGGTTTAAGTCACCCATGATCAGGAGCTTTGCCCTGCATGCATGAGCTCTTCTGGCCACTCTAGCCAGTGTGTCAACCATCGCTCTATTGCTCTCGTCGTACTCTTGCCTTGGCCTCCTACTGTTCTGCGGTGGGTTATACATCACTGCTATTACCACCTTGGGACCTCCAGAGTGAAGCGTTCCCGCTATGTAATCACTTTCTTCTCCGCTGTCTCCTCTCTCCAGCTCATCAAAATTCCAGCGATTTTTGATCAGCAATGCCACTCCTCCACCCCCCCCCCTGTTCCCTCTGTCTTTCCTCAGGATTTGGTATCCCGTTGGAAAGATGGCATCTGTTATCATACCTGTAAGCTTGGTTTCTGTGAGAGCTATGATGTCCGGTGATGCTTCTTTGACTCTTTCATGCCACTCCTCCCACTTATTTGTTATTCCATCAGCGTTTGTGTACCATACCTTCAGTTTCCTTTCCAACACTGTGGTTTGGGGGGCCTGTGAGGGTGGGAGACCTGGTGGCATACTGTGGGATTCTATAGCTCGGTGTTGGGTGGAGGCTGTGGGTATGGACTGTAGTGTGTGTTGGGATGGTGTGATAGGTTGTATGGTTCTGAGAATAGTTGTGTGTGTGCTTGCTCTTGCTGTTCTGTTCTGCTCTGACTGACCTCTGCTGGTTCCATCCTTGTCTCTTTTCCTAGCTCCTTTCGCTTTTTTGTCCTCTCCCTCAGCTGCTGTCGTTCTGATTTTGTTCTGTCTTTGTCTAGGAACACCCTCTTGTACTCTTCCGAGTATTTCAATCGTGGTTTCTGTTGGAGGATCCTGTTCCGCACTGTTTCCGTCCTGAGAATCAGTTTGATTGGTCGGTTTCTCCCCTTCGAGTACCCCCCTATTCTCTGAAAATTTACAATCTCGTCCATCTCTTCACCTATTTCCGTGATGATTTTCTCAATCTCCTTTCTTTCTTCCTGCTGCCTTTCAGTGTGTGTCCTTTCCTCTCTCTCCTGAAGCCCATGGATAAACACTGATTTTGCCCTTTCCTCCTCCCATTGCCTCACCCTCTGTGACTCTGGATCCTGCCTGTATGTGGTCAGTTTCTCCCTTGATTTTTCCAGTGGCTCTTGATAGCATGGTTGTGCCTCAGCATTCGACCTATCACCCTCTCCATCTGCAACCAGCTGTTCTTCCCTTTCACTCCTTGGTCCTCCTTGGCAGGCTGATATGACCTTAGCATAATTCATAATTCCTTCCTTCCTGTTCGGCCTCGCAGCTTCACATGCTGTGTCTTCTCTGGTCACTGCCCCTGTAACTCGCTTCAGCCTATTTATCTCAACTTCTAGGACCCTTATCTTGGCTACTGCAGTTTCGACTTGTGCCTCCCAATTCTTTGTCTCCTTCTCCAACCTCTTTTCCAATTTCACAGAGAGCTCTTTCTCCATTTTTTCAGAAAGCTCTCCTAATTTTCTCTCCCACTTTTGTTGCATCCTTTTCCACTGCTCCTCCATCCACTCCTCCCTACCAGAACCATTCTCATCTGATCCTTGGTTCCTGCGAGTCCCCACCATTTTTTTTTTTTTCTTTTTTTTTTGTGAGAGAAGAGAGAAGGGAAAGGTAGAAGGAGAGAGAGAGAGGGGAAGAGTGAGAAGGGAAAGGGGGAGAGAGAGTGTGAGAGGGGGAAAGAGAGAGAAGGGAAGGGAAGGAGAGGGGGAGAGTGAGAAGGGAAAAAATGGAGAAGAGATAGAGAGAGAGAGAGAGAGAGAGAGAAGGGAAGGTAGAGAGAGGGGGGTAATGAGAAGGAAAAAGGGGAAGAGAGAGTGAGAGTGAGAGAGAGAGGGGGAGAGAGAGTGAAGGGAAGGGTAGGAGAGGGGGAGAGTTAAAGGGAAAATGGGGAAGAGAGAGAGAGAGGGAGAGAGGGAGAGAGAGTGAGAGAGGGGGAGAGAGAGTGAAGGGAAGGGTAGGAGAGGGGGAAAGTTAGAAGGGAAAATGGGGAAGAGAGAGAGCAAGAGGGAGGGAGAGAGAGAGAAGGCAAAGAGAGGGGGAGAGAGAGGGGGGAGAAGGGGGAGATGGAAGAGCGAGAGGGGAGAGAGAGGCTAGGGGGAGAGGGAGGGGAGGAGGGGAGAGAGATGGGGAAATGGAGAGGGGAGAGATGAGAGGGGAGAGATGTTAGTGGGGGGGGGAGGTGTTAGAGGTACGAGATGTTAGAGGGGAGAGATGGGAGAGGGAAGAGAGGGAGAGAGGAGCGAGGTTCAGATGGTCAGTTCACAGGACGGTGTGAAATCCTGTGTATGTGTGTGTTTGCGTGTGTACTACAGCTTAAAAGTGCTTGTTCCTGTGTGTGTGTGTGTCTGTGTGTGTGTGTGTATGTGTGTATGTGTGTGTGTGTGTGTGTGTGTGTGTGTGTGTGTGTGTGTATGTGTGTGTGTGTGTGTGTGTGTGTGTCTGTGTTTGTGTGTGTGTATGTATGTGTGTGTGTGTGTTTGTGCCCCCACTTCTAAGTATTCATACTGCTAATAAATACCGGTAGATACTTGTAACACTTATCGATTCTACTTCTAAAATTCAGAAAGTAGCTAGGTTGTAAAATTTAGCTTGTCTCAGCTTAAGTGTCTGACGTTATCCCTCACTACCGCTTTACTCCTTGCACTCTCCTCTATGCTATTTCTACTCTAATTCTGGTAATGGCTTGCAGGAGTGAGTGACCAGTATCTAACAGTGATGCAGAACCAGAACTCAACCTTGCAAAATGCAACCTCAACAGGTGAGCAATACTTGCGCTGGCAGCGGTGTGATGACAAGTTGCCAGAAGCTGATGACGTAGTCGTTGTACATAGGCCTTCTATCACTATTTTGTAACTCCTTCACCCGTGATGTTTATAACCATATATGCTTATGCATCCCGCGTTCCTCAAGTGATTTCACTTTTCACTTATTACAGAATACACTTCACATTCGGTGTTACACTTTATATGTATAATGGCATACAAACTGTTGTGACGTCACTGCTTCAGTAGGCCTACTGCCACCTTCCCTTGTTGTATATTTTATTTTTTCTTTCTCCTTTTGCTTATTAACTTTTTCACTCTCACATTACGGTGCCCCACATTTCACTTGTTAACCAAACGCTGGTAATTCTTGATCACCCGTTTCCACACTCACTTTGATCTTTTTGTTTGTATCTGTGTGGCAACAGTGCCTAGTAGATCCACAATGGCTTGGCACTTTAAAAGAAAATACTGAATTTAGGTTTCCACTCGAATTTTTTCAACTAATAATTATAGTTATCACTCGCAGGTTTGTTCACTGACTTTGTCACTACCACTGATTACTGCTAGCGGTTATTGCACGCCTCAAAAACACGAAGGTTCTCGGAGCCTTGTGTACCCACGTCTGCACCCACCATGTGTGTGTGTGTGTGTGAGAGAGAGAGAGAGAGAGAGAGAGAGAGAGAACACTCCTCCTTTCCATATTCCCTCTCACTTAATTTCTGTATATTGTTACGCGGCCGTACTTCACTCCATTATATACAAAAATAAAAGGCCTGGTTAAAATAAGTTCTGTAATAATATATCGCGAACCACTTTATTACTAGCTAGATAAAGCAGGTTCGACTATATATTATTATCGGGTACAGTATGAATCATCAAAAGTACTCTCTTTGTATTATATTGTATTATATTATATCTTTCCCCATGATTATTATAATTATAATATTATATTATTATTAGGTTAGGTATTACGAATGTGTAACCACTACTGTAGTGACCAATTGGTGGTTCTAGAATTGACGCCACGCGTCGCCTTCTGGCCGAGCTGAAGTCATACTATGAAGTAGTTGAGTGAGTGAGTCAGCTCCTAGCTCTGACTCGGTACGGGTCTTCAACCCAAAGCTCCTAGCTTAAACTAAAACTTTATACCAAGTCTATTGTCTTGCCTTTGCCATTAGTCTGGTAATTCATGTCACTTATGAAAGATAACTATTTCGTTACCCTAGACCTTTCTAAAAGAGTTAAATGGTGAGATTAGTAGATTATTAATTGAAATTATTGTATCATACTCTGTTAATGAGAATTTGAACGTAAGATTGGGTTTCTTGCTGTATAGTGTTTCATTTATAATTGCTTGTGGTTATTTTAATTCACTAACCAAATACCAATGAAGCTAAATGATTGGTAATAAAATAAAACTAACAAAAAAAAATGGAGTTATTTGTGCCCCTATTGTTACGGTGAAGATTAAGTCGTAACAATATCTCAGTCTCACTTTTTCTCAATCTGTCTCGGTATAGGATAAATTTGGAGACATAAGATACACAAACTATAACATCAAGAAGGACAGTACTTGACAGATACAAAAGAGAGAACACTAAGCTTTACCTCCGACCTGGTTGACATAACTGTCAAGGGAGCCTAGCCAGCGTTGACGTATCACACACATCAACACAGGAGTGTTAACACTGGTCAATGGTGCAGACTGAGCCGCATGCAGAATAATATTTAGCAAACCATAAGAAGAGTAACGCAGTTTTCGGCCTACAACTGGAACCATCCTCAGTTAAATATATATAGACGCTGAATCCTAGAGGTTCGGCGGTTTTTCCATGATGTATGCGTGTTAGTCGATATGCTCAGTATTCCTGCGTTATATTTACTGTGTGTGTTTCTTAATATATATGGTAAAGCTAGAACACCCTGAAGACCATGTATACTACAGTTTATGGACACTATATGAACACTATGTACTTTTACATTAAATGTTCATTATATGTACTTGAACACTTCGCGTCAAAAGAGAAAAGAAAGTTGGAGAGGAAGCTGTTATTGCCACATCGTTACGCTGTGTCTAGATCTTGATTATTATGAGTAAAAATATCTGCACTGAGTGTAACGTCATCACAATTAAAGCTTCCTCTCCAACTGTGTCTTTTATTCAGTATTATCGTCAGTTTTCCTTCAGAAAGGTAAACAAGGAAAAAAGGGAATAACTACATGAAATTACCTTCTGTATAAAGGCCGATGAATTATTTTAATATGCAAAGGAGAAAATAACAATCTTTTACTGCGACCCACCTTCAAAGGAAAAGGTGGTCTATTTGGCGTGGTAAAGTGTTCTTCTTCCAAGGAATTTGACCTCTGGACTTCTCAGATCGAAATTAAATAACCTTACCCCTCCCCTCCTATCTCCATTCGGCCTCCTTACGGATATCCCTTCGCCCATCTTTGAATTACAGCTCTCAGGCTGAGGCAAAATTGATTGTTATCCGTCCCATTACTGTTGAGGATCTCGGTGGTAGTCTTGTTTGTGGTGGGAATTGGATTATCTGGGGAACGTGCTGGGTAGCCCTCATGGGCCAGTGAGGCCAGCCTCGCCTGAAACTGGATGACGAAGTATTCCTGGAGGTTGTCCTCCGGTTCCGGGAGGTGATGGCCAAAGGAGTACGACTACCGGCATTTCCAGTCACCTAACTTGTTGGGTGATCCTGGCTGGGTTGATTCTAGACGTGGCATCCTGGTGTACTGGGGATCCTGGTATACCTGGTGCGGGGGGGAATTGTTCCCACAGCATCAGCACCATTATTTGTATTATATATAAAAAATTAGGGTTGAGAATGAAAGGAAACCTCCGAGGAAAAACAAAAAGAAACCGTAGCCCCCACCCCTCCGGAACCAAGAGTACCCACAATACTCTTGGTTCTGGAGAAGGGGAGCTACGATTTCTTTTCGTTTTTCCTCTTAGCTTTGCCCCCTTTCCGAACCGTATTCTTTTAATAAAAAAAATTATGATTTTCGTGCTGCGGGGAATCCCCCCTCCAATCACACCAGGTATACCAAGATCCCCAGTACACCAGGATGACACCTCCAGAATCAACCCAGACAGGATCAACCACCAAGGTAGGTGACTGCAAATGCCGGTAGTGAAAAACAATCATAATCATGCCTTGCCTCCTCCCGGGCCCCTTATTCATCCAGCTCTCTAACCTGACCCCAACACGCCCTCGGAAATTCCTTCGAACCCGGTATCGGTTTTGAGCTAAACCTCATTGCCTTACTCCGTTACTGGTATTCCGGTTGGCAGTTTGAGCGAGCGGTCTGGGTGCTTTATGCACGCCATACCTCTTTTCCTGATGTTTCTCCTTTTCCATCATTATCTGACGAGTTGTTCCAACCTTTTCTTTTTTTTACTATTGTTTTTGTGTTCTTGCTGCATCATCGGCTACAATCTCATGTACCTTAGGTAAATACTATCGAAAACGTGTACCCTGGTAATCTCCCTACCGTGCTCGTGTTGTCTGAATAAAAGGCTTTACTTGGAGTGTTTGTCGGGTGGTGAAAACGTACATGCTAGCAAGCTTGTGTGTCCACTGCGACTGCCACTGCTTCTTTGTGGGTAGTCTGGAAAAAAAAAGGTACGGAAAATGACTTGCAAGTATTTTCAGGATCTTGAATAGCGATAGCGATACAGATCCTGTTGAGTTTGCCACAGTGCTTGAGCATCACCTTGTGTGCGCATCTTAGGGGCTGCGTCACTTCTTATTTCTTTCCCTCAAATCCTAGAGGTAGCCCTCGCTCTCCACGAAGTCAGGTCGACACTATCCACGTGCCAGCCAACTGTCGGCTGGGCCTAACGATATCCATGTCTACTTCAACACTTACAACCTATATGGTACTCATTGTCCTTTTACAGCTTATCAGTGTCATTTGCTTCAAAGGAGTTCTCCCTCCTTCATTGGAAATCCGCCATTGTCTTGCCTTTTTTACAAGCCAGTGTCTTCTGGTTGTTACAATCCCATCACTTTTACCAATGGAACTTGTATGTTGCTGGAACGCTTGGTTAGCAAAAGCTAACCAAGCTAACCAATTCTTTCTTTCCTCATCATTTAGTTTTTGTAAAAGCTGTTTTACAATCGACACCTTAATTAGCTTGGATACGTACGTTACACTGTCTTTGCTAATTGTGAGACAGTTACTGCAGTCTTTTTCCTTCTTGAACAAGCTTACGACACTACCTGGCGCTGCAACATCTTGGCTCAGACACATTTTCTGCCGTGTGCGTGTTCCAGAGAGCATGGATCGCTTTGCATTTGTGCTGCACAAGTACCAGTCTGCTACTTTATTAATTTTGCCTCAGCCTGAGAGCTGTAATTCAAAGATGGGCGAAGGGATATCCGTAAGGAGGCCGAATGGAGATAGGAGGGGAGGGGTAAGGTTATTTAATTTCGATCTGAGAAGTCCAGAGGTCAAATTCCTTGGAAGAAGAACACTTTACCACGCCAAATAGACCACCTTTTCCTTTGAAGGTGGGTCCCAGTAAAAGATTGTTATTTTCTCCTTTGCATTCGTGCTGCACAAGTACCAGTCTGCTACTTTATTAAACAGTGATATTGATTCCCATAAACTAACTAAAGAATACCTCGTCTTATCGGCATCAAAATATTAACACTGATACCTAACATTACAAGGATCACACAGTAAGTTTATAATGTTGGGGTGATTTTTTTTCCAATTTTTTGATACTGTTAAAAACTTCGAATCTTTAGATTCAGAACAATAACTGAAGAATATCTTTTCCCATAAGCTTGAAGCTTTGTGTTAACGAGCTTTAATAAAAGTAAGCTTGGAGTTTACTTTGAACTATATAAATTTTAAGTTGCCAGTTGTATTAAATAAATTAGTTTTTAAGAAATAGTGAACGGTGCTCCAGGTCGGCTTTCAACTTTCAACCGTTGGAATATCGTAATTGGAAGCATTTTTATTATTGAACTTGAGTTTTATAATGCCAAATTGCCAGTTTATAGATGTTTACGAAATTGTACATAAAAGCACAATATTTTTTTCTTAGTAACCTGTAGTTAATTTTAAATAAAAAGAACTAAGAATGGAACTTAGAAAAAGAAAACTGAGAAATACTGAAAACTTGTGTTTTTAAAGAGTTGACAGTTTTCACGAGTTTAGTGAAGCTTTAAATCGTTGTGCCAGCGGCGACATAATGTAATTTGGGAAGTGAAGGCGTCCTTGGTTCAGTTTTACATAGTACATAAAACTGAGTGGTCCAACTACGGACCCGTGGGCCACAAGTGGCCCACGGGTTGATTTTTTTTGTGGCCCGCGAGTAGTCATATTCATATATTAATTTATGGAATTTTCTTCTATTAAAAAACTTTAACGTATCTGCGAGGTTAAGATTATGTATTTGACATAATTGTAAGATACTGAGAGAACAATATTTTTTTAATCTTAATATAGGTCCTTATATATAATATATATATATATATATATATATATATATATATATATATAATGTATATATATACATATTATATAATTTTGTTACTGATTCAATACCACTCGTTCGTGGTCACAATAATATACACGATACAGGATGCAAAACAACCACGGGGGAAGTTGAATGATAGTTCTCGGCCTTTCGTGTTGCAATTAGCACATCGGCAGCTTGTAGTGTTGCAGAAAAGAGTAGGAGGTCCAAGCAAATACGATCACAGGGAGCGCCTTAGCTGGAGTGAGGCAGAGTGGTTGGAGGCAAGGGGCAGGTATGCCTGGAAGCACGTCCTGTCTCCTGCCTCCCGTCTCTCTTGCCTCACTCCAGCAAAGGCGTTACCTGTTATCGTATTAGCTTGGACCTCCTCTTTTCTGCAACACTGCAAGCTCTTGATGTGTTGATTGCAACACGAAAGGCCTAGAGCTATCTATCATTCAACTCCCCTCCTCTCCGTTGTTGTTTTGCACAATGTAAATATATATATATATATATATATATATATATATATATATATATATAAAATTTGTGGCCGTCGACTTAAGTTTAGTGTTGAAGTTGGACCAACCTAACTCAGACCATTCCCGAAATTAATTTGCGTGAGACGGCTTTAACTCTTCTGATTGGCTACAAAATTTTAACACTTGTGTATCCTAGTTAGGAGTCTGGTGGTGTTAACCGCTTGTGTAGGTACTATTTCTGCAAGTGTAATCTCGTAATAAAGTTGGTAGAATTACCGACAATATGTAAAGTAAAAGGACACAAGTGCAACTAATGTGACATTTATTGTGGCAACGTTTCGCTCTCCAGGAGCTTTATCAAGCCATTATAATGGCTTGATAAAGCTCCTGGAGAGCGAAACGTTGCCACAATAAATGTCACATTAGTTGCACTTGTGTCCTTTTACTTTACAAGTGTAATCTCAAAATGCCATTGTTACGTGTGTTTTGCGCTACATAACTGGATTATGTAGCGCTTTGATATAGAAACTTTGATGCTGGTGAGAAGCTCTTCAACCAAGGAAATGGACTTTTCGACTCTTTGCTTGGAACTAATCTAAATCTCTCCCATTCCATCGGCGGTGACTTGGTGAATGTACAAAGAACTATCACGGCGCACATAAGTACGATAAGGCACCTAAATTACTGGGAACGGTTGAAGGTCCTTGATCTGTATTCCCTGGGGTGCGTGAGAGAGAGATACATGATAATATACACTTGGAAAATCCTAAAGGGATTAGTACTAAACTTGCACACGAAAATCACTCTTTATGAAAGCAAAAGACTCGGCAGGAGATGCAACATTCCCCCAATGAAAAGCAGGGGCGCCACGAGTACACTGAGAGACAACATAATAAATGTCTGGGGCCCAAGACTGTTCAACTGCCTCCCAACATACATAAGGGAGATTACCAATAGACTCCTGGCTGTCTTCAAGGAGGCACTGGACAGGCACCTAAAGTCAGTACCTGACCAACTGGGATGTGGGTCGTAGGTCAGTTTGCGTGCGGCTAGCATTAACAGCCTGGTTCATCAGACCCTGATCCACCATGAGGCCTGGTCTCAGACCGAGCCGTGGGGGCGCTGACCCCCTGAAAACCTCTACAGGCAAACTCCAGGTAAGCCCCCTACAGGTTTAACGCTTTCTCCTAATTAAACTAAAACCATGATAAACAGCAACAAATTTTACTGCCTGATGCGTCGTATGATACTGACGCAGCATTATAAAACGGTTATAATTATAATAATTTTTAAAGGAGTGGAGGGGTAAGCCAGCGGAAGGCTTCGGTCAGATAACCAAAAGCTACAGTGGCGGGTCATCATGTGACTAAGACCCGCGTCAGGAAACACCTGTGCTGTTTCCTGACAAATTTTACCCAACCTAATATGATGCAGTGACTGAAAATATATCCAGTTTATTGTTCGAAAGATGTTAACAGTGACGCTTATTTATCTTTATTTGCTGTTTTTCTTCTCTTCGTTATTTAAGTAGACTACATTCGCTATCTTCCATAAAGAAGACTATCTTGAGCTAAGTCATGCTAGTAAACGTAAGTTCCAGGCGAAGTTAGCTGGTCAATACGTGTTCTCAACAATCTTGAGCTCGCTTTGCCTGGCCTCGCCTAGCTGTATAAATCTAAGATTTATGTCAGCCATCTCCTTCAACCTGGACACAGTTCTTGTATCTACTCACGGAGGGTTAATTAACTGAATCTTAAAATTATATCTTCAAAGAAATCGTCATCAAGTCAGCCTTATTTTGAACTGCTAGTAAGTAGTCCCATTTTGTCGATTTAGAGGTGGAATTATGCAGTAAGATAGATAAACCAATGGCCACTATGTTTTGGCGCCCACTCTTACTGATTGCTTTTTTGTCAACTTCCATTCCGGAAATGACCTAGCACAGACGAGAGTAAAATGATTATTGCAGACCGGTAATGTTTAATCGTTTTCGGACTTACGAGAGCATATGCATGGGAAACAGCATTCATGTTCTTTGAAAGTTAATGGAGCCGAGACGAGCAGAGCTCTCTACACTCACCACCTGAAGCCTCTCGTTCGTATATCGGCCTAAGTAAATTTTATTTTTTATTTAGCAGTGTTATTTTAAGTCCTTATTTTTTTTTTACTGAACTAAATTATATTATTTTTTGTATGGTATAAAGATGATGTCCACACTTTGCTTTTCAAGTTTTTGTAATTACCCTTTTTTTGTGCCTCAGACGTTATTATAAGAATGATAGGTTGTCACGAAGGTTATGGCCTCAACCCTCATCACCCTTGATACAGCATCGAGGTTGTCAAAAGTCCTCTAGAGCGAAGCTATATCCAGAGGCAATCATGATGCTGAGTATTTTGTGAAACCCTCCACGAGCTCATCAGTATTGGTAATGAAGCCACTAACGTCAGGTAAATGGACGCAGATGCAACTAATGTGACATTTTTATTGTGGCAACGTTTCGCTCTCCAGGAGCTTTGTCAACCGTTACAAACATTACAAGGACATTAAAAACGTACATGTGTCCATTTGTCTCACATTATTGGCTTCATTACCAATACTGGTGAATTATACATACCCTCTGTGTTCTTGTAATGTTTGTAACTGCTTAGCAAAGCTCCTGGAGGCTGAAACCTTGCCACAACAAAATGTAAAATAGTTGCATCTCTGTCCATTTACCTAACATTTTGTAGGTAATTCTGCCATTGCCACAAATGTTGCCGAAGAGGATACCGATGGACCGTCTCCATAGGTCTTCTCTCATCCTGTCAAAGGACACAGACAAGGCTGGTAGGCTTGCGCGTCTGCATTAAGCATAAAATCATGTATTCAAGCGGAATAGGATTATTTTGATATATCCGTATATGGAAAATCTATTTCATCCAAGAAGGTAGAGAATAGCTCCGGTTTTTGGAATCAAGTCCTTCACCAGCATCAAGTAGTAGCATGTGCAACTTTGTGTGTTTTGTGATGTGTTCAGAGTTAAGGTTTCAAAAGAACTGGTCAGCCAATCCAGTTTTTTTTTTTTGTTTTTGCCACAACAGATATCCTCTTTTAGTCTCCTCAGGAGGCAGTGAATATAAGCAGGATCCGAATAGTGTAATGTTGATTATATTGAACAAAGGATTCGTTGCAGAGAAAGCTTTATGTAGAAATGTTTCACTCTGCTAGGGCGTCATCAGCTCATGATTTTATAAAGCTCTGATGAATATGCAACACTAGGTTTCTTTATTGGTGTAACGTTCGGCATTCTCCGCAGACTTCATCAATCGAATACAGAGATGAATTACAATCCTGGAGACAGTAGGCGTGGAGAAGTAGCTTGAGGTAATTAATCCATCAATTACAATAGAATATAATCAATCTCTTAGCCAGACTAGGCTAAGAAACTAATTATCTTCCAACATAGATGAGGGACTGATTACCTCAGACTATCAGGGGACTGATAGTCTCATGTAATCAGTGATTAAATATGGCAAGAAGTGACACCCGGAAACTGTGAGGGCAGTGACCTACTAGCAGCACTGTTTGTGCGGCGCTGCTGACTTGGTAGCTACGTTATTTCTAGGATTTGCTGCTAACTCTTGTGATTATGATGATTAGTTCGCATCTGCGTTTGTTACAGGTTTGAGACTGGTGGATTTGTCCTAGTTCTCGTCCACGTCTACATTCACGTCTTTCTACTGGATCAGTCTCTACTGCTAGTGATTTAGCCTGGTGGTTGTCCAGGTACAACAGCGCCCAAATCATTGTTCAGGAGTTGACAGTCAAAGCAGTTCCGTTTGTAGAATTGGCTGATGTATCGGGTGGTGACGTACTGAAGCTCTTTGAACTACTATATTTACCGGCATACAAGACGAACGATCATATGAGACGTATAAGACTGTTTCCAAGCACCTATAGCATAATGCTAGTAAACAACTGCTACAGCGTAACCCAAAGCCTAACCTTACTCTTTCCTTGAGCATATAAGGCGCAGGATGATTTTCCAAGATTTTTTGTCGGGGGGAAAAAAAAGCTCGCTTTTATGCCTGAAAATACGGTAAGTCACTGCAGGTTGTAGAGATGTATGAAAATGCTGAGAGGATTAATAAAGTCAAAATAAAAATATGGGCTCCATCTCTCGGTCTCTTCAAGAACGTTACCTTCATGTTGGCGAATGGCTCTTGATACGAGAAAGCCGAGCAGACCTTTCTCTTCTTGGATCACATTTGCTTAACACCCGTTACCCAGGCGCTGTAGGAGCCCTGTGGTCTTAGCGCTTTCATTATTATACTAAAAGAATTCGTCTCTTTAAAATGAGAAAAGTTTGGAGAAAATGTTTTCTATTGTGATGGTCTTGATGTGGGAATAATAAGCCTCGGTAATTTTACCATCATCAGGTGAGTGTTCTGTTTCACTTGCTTGAGCTGTTTCGCTTGCTTGAGTTATGTTTCGCTTGCTTGAGTTCTGTTTCGCTTGCTTGAGTTTTGTTTCGCTTGCTTGAGTTTTGTTTCACTTGCTTGAGTTTTGTTTCGCTTGCTTGAGTTTTGTTTCACCTGTTTCATGTCTGTTACACTTGTAAGTCTGTTACAACATTGACCAAGATGAACATCTCTCTGAGGAGCTCACATCATTAATATGAATATTTTATTGAGGAGCTCAACTCACAACACTAAGAACAACATCTTACCGAGCTGACAACACTAAGAACAACATCTTACCGAGCTGACAACACTAAGAACAACATCTTACCGAGCTGACAACACTAAGAACAACATCTTACCGAGCTGACAACACTAAGAGGAACATCTTACGGAGCTGACAACACTAAGAACAACATCTTACCGAGCTGACAACACTAAGAGGAACATCTTACCGAGCTGACAACACTAAGAGGAACATCTTACCGAGCTGACAACACTAAGAGGAACATCTTACCGATGACCTCCACTAACCAAGAAGACATTTGTGAGGATTTCCTAAATTTCCTCGGATTCACAACGTCCTCGGTCCCTCCTCTCTTGTCTCTACCTCTTCCTTTCCTTGCACTTGTCTCCTACCCTCTATTCTTGTCTCCTATTGTCTCCTCCCCTCTATTTCTTCCTTCTTCTGTCTTCCTTCCCTCTTTCATCTCCCTCTCTTCCTTCCATCTCCACTCTGCTCTCTCTCTCTCTCTCTCTCTCTCTCTCTCTCTCTCTCTCTCTCTCTCTCTCTCTATTACCAATAAAATTATTAATGACTGGATCATAGTCAAAATTAAAAAAAAAAAAAAAGTTTTGGGCCAAAAAAATACTTGCAAATATAGGATAAAAAAACCATAAATATTGAATTTGCTTTATCCAAACGTTGCAAAATGAAGTTAAAATGTTGATGAAGCTCCATCATCAATTATCAAAGGTCATTAATTACACCTGTTAGGTTAATTACACCTGTTGCATTAATTACAGAGTTCTTGGTCAGATTAATTACCCAAATACAACTTATAACCCTCGGCCGTAATGAACGTTTAGTGAGCTTTCCACTTGGAGTGAGCTTAGTGGGGGGAAGTGAGCTTTGTGGGAGTGAGCTTGGTGTGTGTGGGAGTGAGCTTGGCGTGTAGGAGTGAGCTTTATGTGCGTTTGAGTGAGGTGTGTGTGTGTGTGTGTGTGTGTGTGTGTGTGTGTGTGTGTGTGTGTATGTAAGTGAGCTTTGTAGACAGTCATCACACTGGTCTTCAGCATGTACACACAGCATGTACATACAGCATGTACACACAGCATGTACACACAGCATGTACACACAGTGTGTTCATAATGAATCATAAATCCAGTACTGAATTCATGGGTACAAAATTAGTTAGAAACACGTGACTTTGTTAGCCAGTGTTAGAAGTGAACACGTGACTTTGTTAGCCAGTGTTAGAAGTGAACACGTGACTTTGTTAGCCAGTGTTAGAAGTGAACACGTGACTTTGTTAGCCAGTGTTAGAAGTGAACACGTGACTTTGTTAGCCAGTGTTAGAAGTGAACACGTGACTTTGTTAGTCAGTGTTAGAAGTGAACACGTGACTTTGTTAGTCAGTGTTAGAAGTGAACACGTGACTTTGTTAGCCAGTGTTAGAAGTGAACACGTGACTTTGTTAGTCAGTGTTAGAAGTGAACACGTGACTTTGTTAGCCAGTGTTAGAAGTGAACACGTGACTTTGTTAGCCAGTGTTAGAAGTGAACACGTGACTTTGTTAGCCAGTGTTAGAAGTGAACACGTGACTTTGTTAGCCAGTGTTAGAAGTGAACACGTGACTTTGTTAGCCAGTGTTAGAAGTGAACACGTGACTTGGTTAGTCAGTGTTAGAAGTGAACACGTGACTTTGTTAGCCAGTGTTAGAAGTGAACACGTGACTTTGTTAGCCAGTGTTAGAAGTGAACACGTGACTTTGTTAGCCAGTGTTAGAAGTGAACACGTGACTTTGTTAGCCAGTGTTAGAAGTGAACACGTGACTTTGTTAGCCAGTGTTAGAAGTGAACACGTGACTTTGTTAGCCAGTGTTAGAAGTGAACACGTGACTTTGTTAGCCAGTGTTAGAAGTGAACACGTGACTTTGTTAGCCAGTGTTAGAAGTGAACACGTGACTTTGTTAGCCAGTGTTAGAAGTGAACACGTGACTTTGTTAGCCAGTGTTAGAAGTGAACACGTGACTTTGTTAGCCAGTGTTAGAAGTGAACACGTGACTTTGTTAGCCAGTGTTAGAAGTGAACACGTGACTTTGTTAGCCAGTGTTAGAAGTGAACACGTGACTTTGTTAGCCAGTGTTAGAAGTGAACACGTGACTTTGTTAGCCAGTGTTAGAAGTGAACACGTGACTTTGTTAGCCAGTGTTAGAAGTGAACACGTGACTTTGTTAGTCAGTGTTAGAAGTGAACACGTGACTTTGTTAGCCAGTGTTAGAAGTGAACACGTGACTTTGTTAGCCAGTGTTAGAAGTGAACACGTGACTTTGTTAGTCAGTGTTAGAAGTGAACACGTGACTTTGTTAGCCAGTGTTAGAAGTGAACACGTGACTTTGTTAGCCAGTGTTAGAAGTGAACACGTGACTTTGTTAGCCAGTGTTAGAAGTGAACACGTGACTTTGTTAGCCAGTGTTAGAAGTGAACACGTGACTTTGTTAGTGTTAGAAGTGAACACGTGACTTTGTTAGCCAGTGTTAGAAGCGAACACGTGACTTTGTTAGACAGTGTTAGAAGCGAACACGTGACTTTGTTAGCCAGTGTTAGAAGCGAACACGTGATTTTGTTAGCCAGTGTTAGAAGCGAATACGTGACTTTGTTAGCCAGTGTTAGAAGTGAACACGTGGCTTTGTTAGCCAGTATTAGATGTGAACACGTGACTTTGTTAGCCAGTGTTAGAAGTGAACACGTGACTTTGTTAGCCAGTGTTAGAAGCGAACACGTGACTTTGTTAGCCAGTGTTAGAAGCGAACACGTGACTTTGTTAGTGTTAGAAGCGAACACGTGACTTTGTTAGCCAGTGTTATTAGCGAGCACGTGACTTTGTTAGCCAGTGTTAGAGGGGAACAGGTAGCTTAAGAGGGGAATCAAGTATAGAGAGTGGTGCAGTATATTATACATAAGTCATGTATACAGAGTGGTGCAGTATATTATACATAAGTCATGTATAGACAGTGGTGCAGTATATTATACATAGCAGTCATGTATACAGAGTGGTGCAGTATATTATACATAGTCATGTATAGAGAGTGGTGCAGTATATTATACATAGCAGTCATGTATACAGAGTGGTGCAGTGTATACATAGCAGTCATGTATACAGAGTGGTGCAGTATGTTATACATAGTCATGTATAGAGAGTGGTGCAGTATATTATACATAGCAGTGGTAGTTCGTATGATCCTCCATCATCAAGGATAATTTATATCAGCAGTGCCTATAATTATCTTTCAAATAATTAATTACGAAGAATAATCTCTGAAGCATTCCAGAATTACTTTATAATTATTTGAGCTGACTGGTGGCACTCTGAGGGGAGAATTACTCTCTCCCCTCAACGCTAGTTACTACATTCTCCCCTCACCACTAGTTACTACTCTCCCCTCATCACTAGCTACCATATTCTCCCCTCCCCATTTGTTACTACACACTCCCCCCAACACTAGTTACTACACACACTCCTCACCGCTAGCTACTACACTCTCCCCTCACCACTAGCTACTATATTCTCCCCGTTTATTACTACACTCTCCCCTCAAGACTAGTTAGTACACTCTCCCGTCACCGATAGTTACTACACTCTCCCTTCACCCCTAATTACTACACTCTCTCCTCACCCCTAGTTACTACACTCTCCTTTCCACACTAGTCACTACACACTCCCCTCACCACTAATTACTACAATCTCCCCTCACCACTAGCTATTACATTCTCCCCTCCCCATTAGTTGCTACTCTCCCCTCACCACTAGTTACCACACTCAACCACTAGTTACTACACTTTCCCCTAACCACTAGTTACAACACACTCCCCTCACTAATAGTAACTACATTGTGCCCTCGCCACTAGTTACTACACTCACATCAACACTTACTACACTCTCCCCTCTCCTCTAGTTCCTACACTCTCCCCTCTCCCCTAGTTCCTGCACTCTCCCCTCTCCCCTAGTTCCTACACTCTCCCCTCTTCCCTAGTTCCTGCACTCTTCCCTCTCCCCTAGTTCCTACACTCCCCTCATTTTTAGTTCCTACACTCTCCCCTCATTTTTAGTTCCTACACCCCTCCCACTAGTTACAACACTCTCCCCTCACCCCTAGTTACTACACTCTCCCCTCACCCCTAGTTACTACAATCTCCCCTCACCCCTAGTTACTACACTCTCCCCTCACCCCTAGTTATCACACTCTCCCCTCAACACTACTACACTCTCCTCTCACCACTAGTTAGTACACTCTCCCCTCACCACTAGTTACACTCTCTCCTAACGACTAGTTGCTACACTCTCCCCTCAACATTAATTCTACACTCTCCCTTCACTAATAGTAACTACACTCTGCCCTTTCCACTAGTTTCTACACTCAAATCAGCACTAATTGCTACCCTCTCCCCTCACTAATAGTAACTAAACTGTGCCCTCACCACTAGTTACCACACTCATATCAACACTAGTTACTACACTCTCCCCTCACTCCTAGTTCTTACACTCTCATCACTAGTTACTACCCTCTCCCCCTCACTAATAGTTACTGCAATCTCCCCTCACCACTAGTTACTACATTCTCCTCTCATCACTAGTTAGTACACTCTCCCTTCATCACTAGTTACTACACTTTCCCCTCACCCTTAATTACTTTATCTCCTGACTGAGGGTAAAGTAATCATCATATAAGTGATAATAAGGCACAATAAGGTTATTAATTTAGTATTTATTTTGGCAACACCGTGAAAATTCATCTATTAATCGGTATTTTTTTAGTTTTTATAGGCTTTTCGTGTGAATATTTGTATAAATTTATATTTTAATACATGTAAGAATATACATATGTATTAATCTAAACGTCTGAGTATTTTAGAACTCACCGGCCATTTTTCACCGTATTAGGGTGACAGGGTAATAGAGGAAGCATATCTACAGTTGTTCAGTCAATCGCTGTCCTCCCACAAGACTTTTGTTATCGCATTTGTAATAATTCTCTGAACTGCAACATTGCTACACGTCCCTCAGAGTAGCAGCATTGTACCTCCCGCCTCACACACTCATGACCGCTTAACCGGTTTCCCCAGATCTTGTCATAAATGTTAGGTTGCTGACACTCCAACAGAATGTCAAATCATAAACATCACTTGCCTCCACTTGTGTTTATGTAGATAAGTGGTTCAGAGAACCGACAGGTCGGTAAGTTAGATACATGTACAACACTTGGGTATCTTTATTATGAAACGTTTCGCCACACAATGACTTCATCAGTCCAGTACAAAGAAGAATGCTAAAGATCAGGAGTTTGAGGTAATCAGTCTCTCTCTCTCATATATATATATATATATATATATATATATATATATATATATATATATATATATATATATATATATATATATATATAATGTGTATGTGTATTTCATGTTTGTTATTTTGTCTTAGCGCTTTTAAATTACACGTGAATCATCTGCAATAGAAGAAATTATATCCTAAGGACTCCCAAAAATTTGAGCCTTTACGAACGATCCTAAACTAGTCGGCTGTTTCGATATGAGAGCTGGTTGATGACAACAGTTTTCTGTAGTTAGAATATTAGTGGTTGTCGTGAATGACAGAGAGTAGAATGGTCTTTGTAATTAATATAATATCATAAACGTTGACATGTCAGGGTTGGCACGATTTTGTTCATCACTCGCCGAGTGATGAACAAGAGAGCTCAGGGATAAACCAGATAATGTCAGAAATTGCAAGTAAATATAAAATTTGAAAGCTGACACCAACGAAATATATGAAAAGTATATAGTAAAATAGCTCAGTATATACAACCAATAAACTGCTTTCGCCAGTCAATAATAACTGCTATCACCAG